>NW_018164574.1:334673-339755 GCF_001263595.1 Phalaenopsis equestris
CATCCTTCTTTTGCATCAAGTATTTAATAGCAGAATGATCTGAATGCACTATATATTTAGTTCCAAATAAATAAGGTCTAAATTTATATAAGGCATAAACAATAGCTGGTAACTCTTTTTCAGTATTAGTGTATTTAATTTGAGCATCAATTATAGTTTACTAGCATAATATATTACTTTAAAAAAACTTTGTTGTGTCTTTGTCCTAAAACAGCTTCCAAACCCAGCCCCAATAGCACAATCACTAGCATCGCACATTATTTCAAATGGTTTTTCTCAATCATGTGAAATTATTATAGGTGTAGTGATTAAATTTTCTTTCAATAATTCAAATGTTTTCTTTCAATAAATCAAATTTCGTATCTTTTTCTAAAAGTTAGCATAATGGCTTAGTTGTTTTCGAAAAAAATTTTATGCGGCAACTTTATATAACGCCTGTAGAAACCAACATGTTCTAGAAAACTTCTTACCCCTTTAACATTAGTAGGAGTTGGTAATTTTTCAATAACTTAAATTTTTGCAAGATCTACTTTCACGCCGTTTTCAAAAATTTTATGCCGAAGTACAATACCTCCTGCAACCATAAATTGACATTTTTCCCAATTTAGTACTAGATTAATTGTTTCACATACTTCCAAAACTTTTTCTAAATTATTTAAACATAATTCAAACAAAGTTCCGAATACAGAAAAATCATCCATAAATACTTTCATTTCATGTTCAATGAAATTGCTAAAAATTGACATCATACATCTTTGAAATGTTGCAGATGCATTGCATAATCCAAAAGGCATTCTACGAAAAGCAAATGTTCCATATTGGCTTGTAAATGTTGTTTTCACTTGATCCTCTTGAGCAATTAGAATTTGGTGATAACCGGTATATCCATCTAAAAAATAATAATATTTATTTTCAGCTAATCTATCCAACATTTAGTCTAGAAAGGATAAAGGGAAGTGATCTTTTCTGGTGGTCATATTTAATTTTCTATAGTCAATATAAATTCGTCAACCAGTAACTTGTCTTATTGGAATTAATTCATTTTTCTCGTTTTCTTCAACGGTCACTCATTTCTTCGAAACACAGTGAATTGGACTTACCCAAACACTATCTTGAATAGAATATATAATTCCAGCATCTAGCCATTTTAAAATTTTTTTTTTAACTACTTCTTTCATTATTGGATTTAATCTCTTCTGAGGATCAGCTTTAGGTTCGTATTGTTCATCTAATAGAATTTTATGCATACAAATAGAATGATTAATTCTTTTAATATCTGTTAAAGTCCATCCAAAAGTCTTCTTATATCTTTTCAACATTTTTATTAATTTTTTTTCTTGAAGTTCAGTAACTTAGAAAATACAATAACAGGCAATGTAGATGACTCTCCTAAATTACATATTTTAAAAGGGCAGATAATATCTTGAGTTCAAGTTCAGGTGGTTTAATACTTGAAGGAATAAAATGTTTTTATAGTTTTCCAACAAGTCTAAAGTTTCAAATTTATCCTGAATATAATCCAAATCCTTTTCTTTTATTTCGTCCTTATTTTCAAAAAAATCTCTTTACTTTAATTTGTCTTCTAACTCATTCTTAAATTCTTCATTACTCAGATAATCAGTTACTTCCATCCTGAAGCATTCATTGTCTTTTTCTATTGCAGGATATTTTATAGCATTTGTTATATTAAATGTTACTTCTTGATCATCAACTATCATTATTAATTCTCTTTTTGCACATCTATCACAGCTCTCCCTGTTGCAAGAAATGGTCTCCCCAAAATAATAGGAATCTTTTTGTCTTCCTCCATATCTAATACTATAAAGTCTACAGGGAAAATAAAGTTATCTACTTTTACTAATACATCTTCCATAACTCCTTTCAGATAAGTTATTAATCGATCAGCTAACTGAAGAGTTACAGTAGTAAGTGAAATCTCTCAAATCTAAACGTTAAAAGATCGATAGAGGCATAAGATTGATACTCGCTTAAAACACATAAAGCATTTCCAAAAAACTTTTCACCAATAGCATAAGGTATAGCAAAACTACCAGGATCTTTTAATTTTTCAGGAAGCTTTTTCTGAATAATAGCACTACACTCTTCACTGAGTGTAACGGTCTCATGATCTGTAAACTTCCTTTTCTTGTTTAATATATCCTTCATAAATTTCACATGACTTGGCATTTGTTCCAAAGCTTCAACAAAATGAATGTTTATAGTTAACTTCTTAAAGATTTCCAAAGATTTTATAAATTGTTTATCTTTATTCTTCTGCTTCAGCCTTTGAGGAAACGGACGTAATGGTTTTTCAAATCATAACTTATTTTCCTTAACTTGTAGGTTAGGGTTAGAGTTAAATCCAGGAGAATAGTAAGGTCGAAAATTAAGATTTCCTTGGTTGTTCAAATTTCCGGAGAGATTCACCGAATTGTTATAATTATTCCAACTAAAATTAAGGTGATTTTTTCATTCAGGGTTATAATAATTATAATAGGGATTGTTATTTAGATTATTTATAGCATTTAAAGTTTCATAAGATGGTTGAGTATCAATTATCTATCATAGTGAATTTTCCTCTAATACTGGGGTTGTTTGAGAATAGTTTACTCTAATTTGATCAATCTTTTTCAAAATAACAGCAATTTGAGATGGTAAAATAGACATTGCATTAGACTCATGAACACTAGTTACTCTCTTAAGATTTACCCTTTCAGATAACCATTGAAAATTATTAGTTGTCATTTCTTCGATTAAAGAGTATGTTTCATCAAAAGGTTTTGACATTAGTGATCCAGCTGCAGCAGCATCTATAATAGATCTAAGTGATTCCACGAATCCATTATAAAATGTTTGAATTATTAACCAATCTGGTAAAGAATGGTGTGAATATTTTCTAAGAAGATCTTTAAATCTTTCCCAGACTTCATATATTGATTCCCCTTCAATCTGACAAAAAGATGTAATACCATTTCTAAGATTAGCAGTTTTCGAGGGTGAAAAATATTTAGCCAATAATATTTGTGATAGTTTCTAAGAGATCTAGGTGCTAACAAATTTAACCAAGCCTTGGCTTTATCCCTTAATGAAAAAGGAAAAAGTGTAAGCCAAAAAGCATCATTAGACACTCCGTCATATTTAAAAGTAGCACAAATTTCAAAAAAACAAGTAAGATGTAAGTTAAGATCTTCAGTAGGTATTCCTCCAAACTGATTATTTTGTATCCATTAGATAATAGTAAGTTTAAGCTCAACTGAATTAGCAGCAACATCAGGATTCTGAACAGTCAAGTGAAGTTCATCTGTTGTCGGATTAGCATAATCTTTTAAAAGTCTTTATCAATTTTCATTTATTTGATTATCCAAATTATTCGTCATTTTGTTTAAATTTTTAATTTCTTTTTGTTGTTTTTGAATTTTTCTTATAGTACGTTCTAATTTTAAATCGTAAGGTACTAAACCTTCATATCCAATATTTCGCATAAACAAATATAACAAGCAAGAAAAAATTTCTTAAAAATACTCTTAAATATATAGTTATTTATTTTTGGATTTTTGATTTTATAATTTTTTTGATATTTTGTATTTTGTATATTTTTATCTCTAAATTTTTTAATTTACCAAATCTATTTAATTTACCGTTACTTTACTCGGCAACGGTGCCAAAAACTTGATCTCGAGAATATATAGTTGTGTAAAATTTATATAAGTTTGACTCCGTTATGCAACGGTGCCAAAAACTTAATGCAATATTTATGATTAAGAAATTTAAGCAATTAATATTGAGATTTTACGCAAGTATGCGTATCGTTATCAAGTAATAAATAAATTTTTATTTAAGCCCCAAATATTGATCCCACGGGAAAGGTTTAAATTTGAAGTGATAAATTAACTAGAAAATTCACAGAAATCAAACGAAATTATTATCACTAATTTCGAATGTGTAAGATGCTAACAAAACTAAATTATTTAATTTCTAGCAAAACTAAAATGCAAAGTTTAAACAGTAACTTCTTATGTAAAAAAAACATCTTTCCCACTACAATGAGATTTTGGTAAAATGAGATGAGATAAATGGTTCTAATATGTATTGTGCCAAATAGAAGCAGTTTTAATTCTCTACCCTGATACAGTGTTACAGAAAATCATTGGCAAATCTCAAGTTTAGTCCCTAAATTTGTGGCTACGCTAGGAGGATATTAGCTCCCACTCCAGAACTCCCACTTCCCTTCACCTGAAGGTTTAACTCTCGCTTTAATTTTTAAAAACTAAGACCGAATTGGGGATTTTAGTCAAGTCACCCTAGAAATCTCCAATTCTACACCCAACAAAGCTTATTTCCCTTATTATTTGCACTTAATTCCATGAACGAAACACTCCTTCATAGACTTAAATGTGATTCTCTCTCTGTTGTAGAACTCATATTCCACTTCCCGAATAATATGTTTCATAACATATTTTAATGATTCAATTGGCCAGATTAAAAAATTAAATTAAGATAAAAAATTAAATTAAGAGCGGAGTTGAAAAAACATCACAATTTATTTTAAATTTTAACATTGACACATCCAAATTATCTCAAACAAATAACACTTATCTGAAACTCTTTCTCAAAGCAAATCCCTTGTAGCCTCTCCTAGGAAATGTAGGAAGAAGAAATCTCACTTTTCTCTTTCTCCAATACTATCAGAGAAGATTTCACACTTAATCTCACCACAAAAACTCTAAACTCTTAAAGAGAAACACTAATAGCCTCCTGAATGGTGGAGGAATGAAGATGAAAAAAGTGTATGGAGGCAAGGTGTGGCGAAAATGAGCCAGGAGGAATGAAGATGAGCCCCTTTTCTGATCAATTTCGGCCCCAAATAGAGCCTAGAGTCGGTTCTCCAATAGATGCATCCAAAAACCCTTCAAAAAACGTCCAAACTCGTCGAATCTTCTAGAAACAGGTTATGAACCGACATTGGCGCTGTCGGCGCCCATTCTGGAGTCGTCGGCGCTAGTGTCCTGTATTTAATTTCGCTACTCTCTGTCAAATGGCGTCGTCAGTGATTTGTTTCACTTTGAAGAATTTAATGGAATT
>NW_018164574.1:339855-353103 GCF_001263595.1 Phalaenopsis equestris
CAATAAGCAAATTTTTGTTATCATTACAAACATCCATACATGAATGCTTTCTTCTTGTAATAAGAATATAAAAAGTTTTATTCATAGCTTTGATATATGCCAAATAATTGAAAGTAATTGTTCTTTGATAACTGTATTTTAGTGTTTTTTAATCGATCATTTTGAATTGATAAGGTGTAATACCTCATTTTTTTATAAAGGAGGACATGAGGATGCTTGCTTTGAGCAAAAAATGTGGGCATTGTCTCTACATGATATGTCAAATAACAACTTCAATAAATATTTTGGGTTATGGTTCAAGGATTTTGGTGTAAGATTTTGGATTTTTGGATTCCTGAGAGAGAGTTTTTCATTCATGTTGGATCTCTGGGTATCCATAGAGATACGTGGTTATGTTTACCATGCATGAAGATGAATCTCTCCATCTTCCTTGGAATATAGAGGAACCAACTCCGTAACCGTAATTAGCAGGGGTCATAGGCCCCTTCATCTAGGGATGATTCACTCTTGATCCTCCATGCTACATTCTCGTGTTAGAAAATCAAAAAGGAAGTTGGATTCATTTTCGACTAATATACCCCATTTGTATTAATGTATTATAGAGTATAAAATGTAATTATGCTCCCTCCATTTTTATAAGTAGAGGGTTCATTTCATGAATAAATATTACATGATTTTACTGTTTTAAAATGTGATATTGTTCTCTCTGTTTCCATCTCTTTCACTCGTTCTCATGCTCCATCCCTTAGGGGTGTCTCTCGAACAATTTTGAATTTAACATACAAATTAGTAAATTGTCAGGCTGTTAATCGCCAAAATTAACAATTTTGCAAATCATACGTTGAATTTAACATACAAATTAGTAAATTGTCAGGCTCTAACAATTTTGCAAATCATACAAATGATCATCATAAATAATGATCTTATATTCTCAAATTATGCACGTAATGTACAATATGATAGATTTAATGATAATGACACAAGCGCACTTATTAGTCATATATGCTCCGAAAGAATATAATTGGGCTAACTGAGCCTAATAGATGGCCCAATTTTTGTAAAGAGGCCTATTGGCCACATGCAACTGAGCCCAATCATCAAATTGGGTTGCATAAACGTGGCCCGTAAAAGCCAAACTATCAAGCCACCTCAGCGTTTCCATTCCCACGAATGCCTCCCGGGTTCTTTCTCTCCTCTCTGCTCAGCAGCATTTTTGACATCTCGAAGAGCTCCTTCGAATTTCTCGAAGTTCCCCGTCTCCCAAAACCCTAGCTCAGGGGATCCGGAGCCGGAATCTCTTATCGTAATAACTTTCTTGTCAATCCTGGGCTATATTATTTCTCCGCCATGAATATTTTCCGATTAGCAGGCGACATGACGCATCTATTCAGCGTCCTTGTTCTCCTCCTCAAGATATATGCTACAAAAACTTGTTCAGGTATTAGATCTTGATCTTTCTACTTCTTTTTTTTATTTTTTGTTTTCTGCGAAGTATTTTGATAGGCATTATTTGAAATCTGGGGATGTAGGGATTTCCCTCAAGACGCAGGAGCTTTATGTCTTGGTGTTTTTGACACGTTACTTGGACTTACTCACGGTTTTCGTCTCGGTTTACAATTCGGTAATGAAGGTGGTGTTCATATCAAGCTCGATTGCCATTGTTTGGTGTATGCGCGCGCATCCACTGGTACGGCGGACGTATGATAAGGAGCTGGATACATTCCGTCACTACATTCTTGTCGGTGGGAGTCTTGTGCTTGCGTTTATCTTTCACGATGAATTTACTGTTCGGGAGGTACTTAAAACCTTTCTAGTCTATGGACTCGCTTTTCCAATTTCATTGAGCTATTATTATTATTACTAGGTTAATATTACTCAGGTAGTAATCCGAAGAAAATTATTCATTAATATTAATGTTATTTTTTTTTAAGCATCTCGATCACTTGATTATTTGCATTGGTTTATTTATTTTTTCCTGTTCGTAGAACTTCTTGAACTTCCTCAAACCTTAAATTAATTGTCATTTGACATGCTAGACAATATTTAACTTATTAAATTACTTGCCTATCATATAAAATAAAATTGACATTTGGACTTAGGAAATTAAGGGGCTGCATGGTAAGAACTTTAACAACTTTAGTAAATTATATACATCTGGATTAAGTAAATTCTTCCAATAACATGATTTCGTGAAGTTGGTATTTAAGGAAAAACTGAGAAGAAATTGGATTTACTAAATCTTGGATTTAAAGTTGTCATTTTTTTGTCTGACAAGATTTAAGCTAAATCCCACTTAAATACGTTACCATGCATCCCTTCAGAAAGTTTTTTTTGTATAATGTAGGGATAGATCTTCATATGATTTTTATTGATATTGATGATGTATATGATTTAGTACCAGAAAAGTTGATTTGATGTATGAGGAAAAATGTCTGTTAAAGGCATGTTGAAGTTTAACACATGAATGTAAAGCATTGGTTGGTATTAGAATGCGTTATTAGTTGTGGAAAAATTGAATGGTTTCGAATTACTCAAGGGTGCCAACTAGTTCAATTGATGAAAACCTTTGAAATTATTAGTTTATTACCAAGGTCTTGGATTTGTGTTCTGCCTACATCAATGAGTCCCCACCTCTCATTTGGGAAAAAAAAAAGATTAACATTGATCCCATATGTTCTTGTATTAGCTATAGGGATTTTAACAAATTATATTCATTGTGCGGCACACCCAATTTGAAGTTTTAATTGATGAGAAATCTTCATGCATAATTAATAAGTTAGAACAACCAAGAAATTATTTAGAAGATACATCTTAGAATTTGTAGAGCAAAGATCACACATATGATATGAGATTCTAGTGGATTTGATATTGATAAATTATTAATTAAAATTATTAATAAAATGAAGTATTCATTATAGGTTTAAAGTATTTTGGATTTATTTTATAGAACTACAATGATGTAAATGATGATATAGTTTCTGAAGTTTGGTTGGTGGACTAAAATTGAGAAATAATTTAAATTTTATAAAATTACTATTTGGCCAAATATGTTGTATAAATTCAAGCGTTAAACAATGAGAAAAACATTGATTGTTAAATTAAGTGTAACCGAAATGAGAATCTTATAATGGATGTCATAAAGCTAGGAAGGATAACTTGGAGAACAGGTATATTAGATGGATGGTTATAGTAGCATCTATTGATAGAAAGACTGAAAAATAGATTTAGGCAGCTTGGAAATATGCACTAGTATATGATAAACTATTTTATGGGTAAATAAATTTAATGTTGATGGATTAGGAAGGCGAATTGATGGACTTAATGCTGTTTAGAGGATTTGTGAAGAGTACACTTAGCAAAAACCAAGGAAAAGTCGTTATTCATAAAGCCAACTGCACGTAGTTAGGATAAGGCTAATGGTGATGAAGTTAGGGAAGTTTTTTCATTTTTTTGAGATGGGTTGGGGTTTTTACTTTTTTTGCTATAAAAAACATTTATATATTTGCTAGATAGTGGAAGTACTTCATCGGATGTATTAACGTTAACTTCTTTAGCAAGTTTAGAATATTTTATACTTTCTTATTAAAAATTTTGTTGTGGATACACAACATAAAAGTACTTAACTCTCAAATAGAAGTTGTTAACCATTTATATTGAGTTGATTGAAACTCAATTCATGATTGTATCGTAGTAATTTGATTTGGTTTTAAGCTGAAGTAAGTTTGGCTTTAGAATAGATTGATTAGATCTTAATTCGATCTAAGTATGGTTTGCTATTTGATTGCCATTTGGGCCAAAATTTGAATATCTTGAATGTTTTCTATCCTTAAGATAAAATTCTAGTATAATATTCATTTAAACTAATAATATTTAAGTGTATGTATATAAATGCATATATACATCAATTAAAATGAAAATGTATATATAATATTGTGTATGTACATTTCTACATGCATGCATATATTTTTTGATGTACTCTAGGCTTTGCTTGGTTCACATTTGATTTGTTCTATGATTGGCTTATTAATAACCTCATTGAATTGGCTCTCATTAATAACTTCATTGAATTTAGCCAAATCTCAATCTATTTCAAGAATGATCTTTAAACTTTGAGCCAAATTCATTTTCCTTGTTAGCCATTTTTAGTTTACCCTACTGACATGCCACTTAGCTTATAATTTGCTTACAATTCTGAATAATAACTATACTAGAGGTTTATTTGGATCTTTCATTAGAACTTGATAGCTCTTCCATAAAAAATAAGGTTTGCAGATTGACAAGACACTTTATGGTCTCAAACAATACCCAAAAAAATGATTTGGAAGATTTATAAAAGGCATGTATGAAATGGGGTGCAAATAAAGTCAGAGGCTATACTCTCTTCATAAAATATTACATTGATGTAAAAATTGCAATTCTTATTGTATATATTGAAAATATAATTATTATAGGAGATGCCAAGGAAATGAATCACTCGGAGGAAACTTATTGAAGAATTTGACATCAAGGAACTAGGTAAACTTAAATATTTTCTTATGTATAAATATTGCCTAATTAGAATAAAGACTAATCACCTTTCATTAAAAACATATTATGAACTTATTAAGGAAAATAAAAATGATTGATTGAAAATTATCTGAAACTCTGATCGACCCAGGTAAGAAACGTTACAGATGAAGAAACATAAGTGAATGTTAGGCAATATCGAAGACTAGTGGGATAATCAATCTATCACTCCTACACACTGATATTTCCTTTATAGTAAGTCTCATAAGTCAATTTAAGCACATATACAAAGAACCTCCCTTAAATTGTTTTGTCCTTAGTTATCTTAAATTAAGTATAGAAAATGAAATTCTCTACCAAAAAATGGTACTTTACACCATAACTAATGCTTATTATGCAGGGTCACAAGTGGATGGGAGATTCATTTCATAATATTTCCCACTTATCGTAGGAAATTGTTTAACATAGATACATCAAAAACAACAAAACCTTAATCTCATGGGGTCGGCTAAATGAATCTTTTTTCTTTATTACGTCCTATTTAGTGTCATATTTTCTTTTGTTATAATAAATTAATATCATTTTTTAAACAATAAGCCCAAGTCTTCCTAGATCTACCTTTGTCTTTCTTAATATAAGTTGAATCTAAAACATCTCCTCTCCAAATCGGATCATCAGATGGTCGATGTTTAATGTGACCAAACCATCTAAGACGACTTTCTCTGATTTTGTCCGTCACGGGAGCTACAACAACCCTATCACAGATATAATCATTTCGCATTTTGTCTCTAAGTGTAAAGCCACTCATCCACCTAATCATTCTAATATCGACAACACTTAACTTAGTATTATGCTTCTTTTTTAAAGGCCAACATTCAACGCCATAGACCCTTGCAGGTCTCACCACGCTCTTATAAAATTTTATTTTCAGTCTAAGCGGTAGTTTTCTATCACACAAATGGCCCGAAGCATTCCTCCACTTTAGCCAACCAACTTGAATTCTACTTTTAACATCCCCATCTATATCACCATCACTTTAAACAACAAACCCGAGATATCTAAATCCTTCACATCTTTTAATAATTTGATCACCCAAAGTTACACTTCTGTCACTATAACTACTACTACGAAAATTACATTCCATGTGTTCAATTTTAGCTTTTAGTTCTGCTCAAACGATGGCTTTTAGACTCTAATTTTGGATTTGTAAATTCAAGTTTTTCGTGGGCTTTTTCTCTTGTCTTATTCACGAGAAGGATATCATCAACAAAAAACATACACCAAGGTATATCCTCCTGTAAATATCGAGTAAGACCATTCATAACTAAAGCAAAAAGATATGGGCTTAAAGCTGACCCCTGATGTAATCCAACATAAATAGAAAAATTTTCGGTCAATCCTCCTTCAGTTTGAACGCAATTAACAAATCTAGCATACATATCTTTAATGACTTGAGTATTAGTCATATCAGCACCTTTATTCTCAAGAACTCTCCAAAGGATTTCTCTTGGAACCTTATTGTAAGCTTTTTCTAAATCAATAAAAATCAAATGTAGATCCTCCTTATGGCCTCTGAACTTCTCCATCAAACCTCTCTATAAATGTATAGCTTCCATAGTAGACTTGCCAGACATAAATCCAAATTGAGTATGAGAAATTTTTGTAATACATCTTAACCCATGTTCAATTATCCTCTCCGATAATTTTAAAGTATGACACATCAACTTAGTTCCTCTATAATTGACCACTCTTGTGCATCCCCTTTATTCTTAAAATTGGAGAGCAAAAAACTCTTCCTCCACTCCTAAGGCATTTTTTAGTTTTTAAAAAATAGTAACTGTTTAACATAGATAAAAATAAAATAAAAATAAAAAAAAATAAATTCCAGTGCTGAATCCAAATCAGAGCAATTGCTAATATCATATTTGGAAGATCTAAAGCTATAGAGCCTTTAAAGATACTACGACAATAAATCAGTCTTCAATTTTACTCACAGTTATGGATAATGTGATCATATTGAATATGGAGAAATAGATAGGTATTTTATAAAGAAAAAACTAGGAAGTGTATTGATTTTCACTCCATACGTCCCAAAAAAAAGACTATTTATTGATATATTTACCAATTGGCTTTGTATCCCCAAATTCAATAAGCTTATAAGAGAACTTGTTATGGTAGATTTGTATTATGCAGTTTAATTGGCAATGTTGTAGGGCCATAAAAAAATTCCTCTCTCACAGATTCACTTACAAAAAAGAAAAGAAAGATCCCGCGAGTTGCTCCATTGGCTTCAATCAATAATTACCTAAATGATCAAATGGTAGGATAGCTATGGGCGGTTTTTTGTGTTTGTTATTGTAATTATTTTTTTTTTGGGTTTTTTCTTTGTAGTATTGTGTACAGATTCCTATTTAAAAAATTAGCAATCCACACTTTCATAGTCACTTCTTTTCTACAAAAATGATTATATTCTTAAGCGAAAGAAGAGGATAGTTTTCCACAAAAAGTATACATTGACTTCAATGATGAAATTCTTGAAATGAAGCGAACTAATATTGTTATAATGAATCTCGGTTAACTTGAGCGAAGCCTATTTACATTTCAAATGGGCATACAAAATAATTAGTTAGTGATGTTGATAGTGAAGATAATGATGTTATTATAATGTAACCATCTACAGTGCTGTTTTTATATGATTATTAATCGTTAATGTGCTGTTATAGTTGAAGAATAGTGTGTCAAATGATATGTGGAACATCACATTATTTGAACCTTTCTTTTCTTCTTTTTCACCGTGAATCTTCTGTTTCTCACCTATTATAATCAGCAGAATTCAATCAATAGAATTTCTCCTTCATTCCCTTGCTCAACTTATGTCAGTCATTGTGATTCTATAATTTTATTTCAATTCAAGTAATGCCAATAGGATATCTTTTTATTTTAAAAAACTGATTCTCAACTAATGGAAATGAATCTGAAAAGGTTACTCTTAGTTGCATGGTTTTTCATAACATGCTATTGCTTTCTAAGTTTTCAGTTTTTCACATTAACTTCATAATCATGTCTATGAATTTTTTTTGTATTTTATGTTAGCAAGTGGATGTCATTTACTTCAAATTTTTAATGATATTCTTCATTGTTTGGAATGGTTCCTAAATTATTATTTCAACATTGTTTGTAATTATTGGCATAATAATTTTCTTCACCTCCTTGAAGCATGCATATTTCTTTTTCTAAAACTGTGTAGTTTGGACAACAATATGGTGCATGGATATAGCATTGTAGTACTCTTGTGAGAAGAATGCCCTTTGTACTAAATTTTCAAATGTTGGACTAAACTCCATAGGATGGTAGCTATTAATCAGTTGTTTCAATGCTCTAGAAGAACAGATAATCTCATTCATTGAATTCTCAAGCCTATGGTCGAAAAAATTAGGGGGAGAATTTGTTTATGCATGTGTTTTTATTTGCGCATATTCATCCACATTCTAGCAGCGTTTAAGGAGTGTTGGAATTTGGTTCTTTTTTAAATAAAAAAGTGGTCATGTTATTTCACGATACTTTATTTGAAAGGTTGAAGGATATGGCATGACAACCTTCAAAAGAGTTTGTGGTTCATAATTCTAAAGTTTTGTCTATCCCATAATACACTTTTTTGAAAGTCTTATTGGGCTATATCTGAAAGTGTTCTATTGCATTTTGATTATGATATGATGTTGATTGATTCCATCATTTTTACTTAGATCACGCTTAATGTAATATGGAAACTATTGAAACTCAGAATTGAAATAATTTTATTGATATGAAAAGGGGTATAAATAATTCTTGCATGAATTCAAAAATAGGAAAGAATAAAAAGAAAAAAAAATGAAAGGAAAGATATACCACTTAATTTTTCCAATTAATCAATTTATATTAACTATTTGGAGATAAAGGAAATAATATAAAACATGAAAGCCTAAAATAGTAAAGGAAATAACTCATTATCCAAGGAAACAAATATAAAATAGGAAAGGAAATAACTCCTAATTTAAGGATATAATTTTTTCCTCATAACTTCTAACAGAAATAAATTATTTCATAATATAATTTCCAAGATTCCCCCTCAAGTTGAAGCATGGTTAAAAAAATCATGTTTAACTTGGGTTTGAAAGCATCAAACATTGGGTGAGGGAGATCCCGTGATTCCGTGAAGTAGAACTTGAAGTATTCATCCCGGTCTGTGGTTGTGTTGACTGCAGTTTCTGCCGTGTTTGTAGGTTGACGAAACGCTCCTATAGGTAATGTTGCAGTGGAGTTTGTAGGGAAGTAAACAACTACAGTGTCTTTGACTGCAGTTTCTGCAGTGTCTGTTGGTAGGCGGAAGATTTCTACAAGTAACGTTGCAGGGGAGTTTGCAAGGAAGTATACAAACTCTGGTTTGATTTTGACTGCAGTTCCTGCAGTGACTTTAGGTAGGTGAATTACATGAGATTTTATAGAGAAGTAGACAAATAACAAAGAAAACTGACTTCCAGTTGATCACGGTTGTCTTTGACTGCAGTTCCTGTAGTGTCTGTAGGTAGGAAGAAGACTCATACAGGTAATGCCGCTAGGGAGTTTGAGAGAAGTAGCCAATATGTAAAAAAAGTTGCAGAGTATGACTTGCAGAAAAAGGAAAAATTTCGGAGGCAAGTCTTGCTACAGGAAAAAACACTTGGGGAGGGTTTGCTTCAGCAAAGATTCCGGAGAATCACCTGTTGCAGGAGAAGGTTCCGGAGGAGGGCTTGATGTTGGAAAAGGCTCCGGAGGAGGGTCTGTTGTTGGAAAAGTTCCGGAGGAGGGTCGGTCTGCTGTAGGAAAAGCTCCGGAAGAGAGCCTAATACAGGAAAAAGTTCCATAGAATGGCCTGATATAGGAAAACTTCCGGAGAAAGGCTTGATATTGGAAAAGCTCTGGAGGAGGGTCTACTTCAGGAAACGACTTCAGAGGAGGTTCTGTTGCAGGAAAGTTTCTGAAGGAGAGCCTGATGTATCCATTTCATGAGGACTCCTGAGTCTTCGTGATGAAACTCTTTCAGTGAATAATGGTCCATTTGACATCCTCTTGTAAGTAGAAGAAATCATTTGTCTATCTCAATCATCACCATTTTGTTCAATGCCATAATGGAACTCTGCGTCTTTATCATGAATAAAGCTAGCCAGTGTAGTAGAAGATTCATTGACATTTCTTTTTCCTTGAGTAACTACACTTCGGAAACTATCTTGCTTGTAAAAGTAATCAATATCCCTCACAACCTGATCTACAAGAGCATCAAATCCAGGAGAAGAATCTCTGAAGACCTCAATAGCCTGGCTGTCCTGGTAGCGAAGAAGTGAAGAGTAATGTTGATTTACAACCGCTCCAATTAAGTGTAGCCAACTTCAGGAGATTTCTTAAAAATTTCACCAGCCTTGCTTCTCTGCCTATCATGCTGAACATGAAGATTCTGAGATGAAGAATAACTGCTGCTACTTCTAGCAGGATTATAAGTTGTCTTGGATCTAGCAAGCCCATTCATGTATCCTAAAGATCTCTCCACAAACCTACCTCCTCCTTCTGTGATTTTTGCGGCATCCTTTTGAGATGTTTCTAATTGCGTAGTGATTTGTGCAGAAATTGTCACATTTTGCTTTGCTACTAGATTAGCAGCAGATGGCGGTCTGTGCATGAAAGGAAACTTATCACATTTCAAATAGGCACCCTGTAGATGGTAGTAACAGGGAACATTGTCTAATCATTCCATCAAGTGGTGGATGTTGGAATAAGCATTTGGATTCAAGCAGTTGCGACTTAACTAGAATATGCAGTCCTTGGTGTTAAGCCTAGCACCCTCACAGTGGCGATATTGACATTCACTTCCCTTCTTGCAAGTCAATGGCGAAGCAAGTAAGTAGCGCAATCGGAATTCAACTTGATTGCCTCCTCTTCCATGGTCAGGCGTCGAGAATCGCACCGTTCGGAATCCATTATGCCAGCTTGTCCCTGAAGAAAAAAAAAATTTAGATTTGGCGCCGAGATGCCGAATTAAGAGGAAAACCTAGGGCTTCTACTGCAGTTGCTGCAGTGTCATCGAGAGTCGAATCCCCATTATCTCATACTTTGATCGAAGAAACACGAAGGTTCAAGAGAAATGATCAAGAAGGACAATGAGTAGGATCGGGGAGAGAAAGTATCGCTAGGAAGGGAGTCCGACGACTCTAGAGGGAGGACCGACAGTTAGGGTAGGGAATCTAACTCTGATATCATGTTGAAATTCAGAATAATGCGGAATAAAGTAGAATAATTATATTGATATGAAATGGGTTATAAATAACCCCTACATGAATCATAGAATAGTAAAAACAATAAAAAAGAAATCACATGAAAGAATATATATATATATATATATATATATATCACCTAATATCTTCAATTAATTATTTTATATTAAATTTTTGGAGATAAATGAAATAACATAAAACAAAAAAGCTTAAAAAAAGAAAGTAAATAACTTCTAATCCATTAAAATAAATATAAAATAGGAGAGGAAATAACTCATAATCCACGGAAATAATTTATTTCTCATAACTTCTCACAAGAATAACTCCTAAACCCTAAACCCTAAACCCCTAATATAACTTCCAACAGAAGCCAAATTTATATGAGGGTAAAGTATCATAAATACAAGACATTGGGATTTTAAAGTTTCTAATGCTTTTGGAAATTAAATTCAGTTTTTTTCTTCTTTCTCGAGTCTTGATTTTTTTATAAGAAATTTATTTTTTGCTCATGTGAATATGCTCAATATTGAGAATTGATATTCGGTAAAAATTAAAGATGTTCGTTATTTCACTTCTCACCAAATATTGTAGGTCGTTTTTTCGTGTATTTTGAAGTTCACTGGTTTTAGTATATTTAATAGTTGCAGTCAAATTCCATAAATTGTTGTTTAACTAGAAAATAATGTATATCTGCATGTGCGTCCTAGATGTTATTTTATTTTATGAGTGTTCTTTCATCTAAAGAAAAAAGAAAAATGAAAGGGTAATGATGTGGAAAATCTTAGAGTAAAGGGTTCACTAATGCAACCCACAATTGAGATGAAAAAATATGTGCAGAAGACCACATTTTTATTGTTATTCACTTTTTAATTTAGGCAAAGATAGCCTCTTTTGATCCAAAATCATAAAAAAAACAATTTTTATTCAAAATAATATTTAAGGCTCATCAAAATTTGAAATTTTGTAATAAAATTTAGAGCAAATGTACGTCTCCTAATGATTAAGATTCACACCATGAAGTGGAAATCGATATGTAATAAACTTGAGGACATCTTAATTATGTGTACAAATCAATCGCAAATTAATTTGATGAAAGGGAAATATAAAAACTACAAGATTAGAGAGTCTTCTTAGATGGTTTTGTCACATTAAGGGTGCGTTTGGGGTAGCTTGTGCGTTTCAGGATAAGCAACTTATCCTGAAACGCAGCCCGCGGGTCGACCGCGGGGTTCGACATGCGGTCTACGTTTAGTGTAAAAATGAAACCGTGTTTTCAGAAAAGCAGGTTTCAGAAAAAAAGGCAAAAACCGTGATCCAAACGGTACCGCGGTGTTTTTAAAAACGCCCCCGCACTCATAAGCCGCCCCAAACGGGTCCTAAGTGTCAACCATCTGTTGATCCAGGTAGGAGAGGACATGTTTTAAATTCGGCTTATGTTAGAAAAGGTTGAGGTAGTCCTAAAATGATCTTAGTTTATTAGAATTAAATGAAAATATGAGACTCATTAGGACAAAATGGAGAAAAAGGATTCATGTGCCAAGCAAACACATTGCGATAAAGGCTTCTTATTCTTGGGGAAAGTTTAAAAATTACCACTTTTAAGATCTGGGTTTATGCCGGCAAAAAGAGAAACATCCCCAAAAAATGTTGTCTAGATTTACAGAGCATTTGAATAAATCAAATTCATAGCACATAAGAATTTTGAGGAAAATAAAAATTTTATCAACCATTCAATAAATTTTAAACATATCAAGACTCCCATTTTTCTAAAGATCCTAAATTAGTTGATTCTTCAAATTCTCAAAAAATCTAGCTTATATTAATGTTTCAATCAACACACTTTAATTCCAATTAGTTTCAATTCAACACCTCTGTGTTTGAGTTTTAATTCGATATGGTTGGATTTCTGTAAGAATAACTAGTTTCCAACCTTAATTTTAGCAAAAAGATAAGTTTCCACTTTAAAATCTCGTTTCCAACAATTTCTAAGCAATTCCCGGTCATTGTTATAGTGCCATAATTGAGAAATGGAAGACATCTAATTAGCTAAGTACCAATTGCGGTGCAGAAATCATTTGGATATGGAAACTGATCAACCAATATAGCCACAATTGGAGTTTGTTAATGTAAAAACTTGAATCCAATTTTTAGTATGATAGGCAATTAAAGAAAAAGGAAATAGCCAATTGATTTGTGCTCAGTACCACCATCCATCAGGTTTTGAACAAACCTAATGTATAACTAACCACAGTCTTCAAACACATGAGCTATTTTGAATTAATTGAGGGAAACCAACAACACGAGATAATCTGATAAGGGCTGAAGGAAACACCATAATTAGTTAAACTAAATCTTTCAAGGCAATTAAGCAATAAGGAGTGCATCCCATACACATAGAATCATCTTTATTGCCATTTTCTTATGCCAAAGTAAAGGGAGGGGGGGGGGGGGGGGGAATAAA
>NW_018164574.1:353158-375160 GCF_001263595.1 Phalaenopsis equestris
AGGGGGGGGGGGGGGGGGTGGTACTCAATGTTGTACTCATTTGAATGTCGCTTCATGCGTTCATGAATGAGTATAACATTTAATTTTTTTTTTAAATTCGTATGCCTAGGATAATTTAGCTTTTATGAAGTGTATTTTAAATTCATTAAGTGTATTTTCTGTAAGGTAGTCCATGAACGTGGTACGTCCCATATTGTTTATCCCTACATAAATTGATGATTTATGACAATGCTGTTGTCAAAATTTCATGTGCATGTTAATGAAGAACAACAATAATCTTTAGCACAAATTCTTGAAACAAAGGCTAACATAAAAGAGATGATTGAAGTGGCCATCTTATGTGTTTGGCTTGGGTTTGAAGGATTTTTTCATAGTTTTATAATTTTTTTTTAACCTGTTGAGCAGTTGCTTCAAGTTAGTTCTGAACAAACTCGTATTAAAAAAACTCGACAATGGCTTCAAAATCATGCATTTAATACTGTATTTGTAGGTACTTTGGGCATTTTCAATCTACTTGGAAGCAGTAGCGATTCTTCCTCAACTGGTTTTGCTCCAGAGAAGCAGAAATGTTGACAATTTAACCGGGCAATACGTTTTCTTTCTTGGGTAACCTTTTTGCAATTACAAACTAGTGGTATTTTTTTTAATTTCTTGAATAGTCCCTAATATACTGATTTCAATAATCAGTTACTGATCTGAAAACCTTATAAATCTTATGAATATAACTCATATTTCTGACTTCTAGCCGCAATTGTAATTTTGTAATTGTTTTAGTGCACCACACATTAGCCCATTGGAAGTATGCATGTAATGTTTGAAAATTGGATACTTAAAATGCTTGTCATGATCTTAGTTCCTTACTAAAACCAAATGTATTATCCAGTTAATTTACTTTTTTACCTTTATTTTCTTGACATGGACGTGACTGTGCTGGGATTCTTTAAACAAGAAAGCATATCTAGTGAAAAACTGGTGTTATTTTTTTCTCTTTTCTAGTATTTATGTCAGCACTTTTTGGGCACCACATAGACATCATGGGAGAGTAAGTGTGGTTTTTTGCATATTTAAGATTTGCTTATTCAAATGTACGGTAAATTTCAATTATTGAAGGGTGCTGCCAGAAAAAAAAAAGAAGAGAAGGTTGATTTTCGAGGTAGGCGATTTGCAGCTGACATAAATTTGATTTACAAGACGTCTTATAAAATAAAATGTTCAGGTTCAAATTTGTTTTCAGTGTGAAGAGAAAATTAAAATAATATAAATAGAGACAAAAATTAGATGGTTATTGAGTTTAGTATAACAAAGATTGAAGTTATGATATATATGCATTTAGAAGATTTATGATTGAAAATATTATTTAATATTATTAGAAGAATAGTGGTGCTGAAGTGTGGTGGGTTGTAGCATTTTTGGGTCATTCGATGAATACTTTCTAAGGCTGGAATGTTGAAGTGATGAGTTTTAGGAAAATTATATGCCACAAGTGCTGGTAAAATAAAATTCACCTATAATTAAGTTGAGTAGCATGAATGAAAACTAAAGTGGGTTAATTATAAAATAGGAAATAGGAAAGATAGAATGATAAATGATTATATAATAGGGTGATTTATGAATTTTGTGTTTTTAGTTGTCTTTGATTTATGAATCTTTTATTTTTGGCCTGATATGTATTTATTGATCGCATCATTATATTTGTATTAGAAATCTTAAAACCTTACTCTATCTACATCAAAATGATATTAGACCTTAAGAGCAATGCAAGACATATCAATGTGGCAGCTAAAAATATTTGAATAATAGTAGAATTTAATCGAAATATGGTAGATTATGATTTTAAGTAGCATCAACAACAATAACAACAACATTATGTTCCTTATATGCAGTGTGAGGGTCTGTCTGGGGTAGCTGCGACTTCTCAGCTTTTCAGCAGTGCTGCCCCAGGAAGGTGCCGCGGGGAAGTTGCTGCGGGAAAGTTGGCTGTTTGTTTGTTGCAGCTGTGTGAAAACATCTGTGAGTAAGCTGTTGCTAGAAAAATGATCATTCTGCATTTGTTTAGTAAAACAACTTAAAACAAAACAAAGTTGACTGTCTTTTTGTTGCAGCTGTGTGAAAACATCTGGAGTAAGCTGTTGGTAGAAAAATGATTATTGTGCCTCTATTTAGTAAAACAACTTAAAATAAAACTGTGACAACCACATATTTGATACTTCAGAAACAAAAATTCATTTCAAAACAGAACAAAAGTTTAGATACACAATTCACTTAACAATAAGTACCAAAAAAAATCTAAGAAAAAAAGACTAATAAAATTATAATTAAAGTAATGATGATATTATTTTTAAATTAAGACGATCGATGTCTCGTACTAAACTGTCCTCAAAAGCAGAAATTTGCAAACCAACATTTTAAAAGATGAAATACATATGACTGTAAATTAAAAAAAAAACGTAATTATGAATGCTCAAAATCTAGCATGTGTTAAATTTTTTTTTACATATATAATAAATTACCTAGTTTTTGGAATAATTTACAAATAATTCAATCACTCGCCGACTAACACATCAGTGATTTGTTCCTTAAGGTCCGCCATTTAATTTGTTCCTTCCTCTTCTCTCATACAAACAATAAAATGATCATTTTTATCTCGTGGTAGAGAATTCCCGATGTGGTACTCGAATGCTTCTGCAGGTACTTGCTGTTGATCGTCTTAGACCACATAACACCATAACCACATCCACACCAAGCCACCCACGCCCATAACCCCAACCCCAAGCCACACCTATGTTGACCTCATTTTTGGTGAGGTCTTTATTTTCTTTTAGTGCTTATGATCTAGCCATATGACTTTCCCTTTGACTATCCTAACCCACATATGTAGAAATTCAAACCACCTCCTAGCTCTCTTCGAAACCCTACGTGGTTGGTCATAAACCTCCATGACTTGGAAGGTTAGGACCAACTTGTGAGGATTCAATGATGAGTTCTCATAGGGTTTAGAAGCCTCAGGAACACCCATTATGATTTTCGTGCATTTGCACACAAATATCTTGATTCTGACGGTCGACATGATAAGTATTGCAATTCACGCCACCTATGTCTTTCTATGTTGCATAATTAATCGAAAGTTCAATAAAATTTTGAAACGATCGATCGTGAACCAAAACGAAAATTAAATTTGATGCATTTTTTGACCAGATCATCGACAAGTTTGTCTGAACGACCCCAAATGACGAAACTGACTGTGCGAGCGCGTTTGAGTCATCGAGGACTCTGTGAATATGAAGGCGGTTTCAAAGAATTGGACTCTGAAATAATGCATCTTATTTGTGTATCCAAGCAATTACTACAAGAGCTAGAGACAAATATTCCTCTTATGCAAGTTGGCTGACAACCAATAATGTGTCCAGGCATGTAAAACTCTCTTTAATGAGCAGTACAAATGCAGATAATAGAGGGGAGAGAAATTTGGATAAAAATAAATCTTCATATATACATGACACTGTTGAAGATGGATTATCTACTAATAGTGTTGGTCTAACATAATCATCTAATTGATAATCGTCACGATGTGGTTCTAATTCACAAGTCACTCGACTGTGATGTACAATTCGACAGATTATTATCCAATAGAAAATTACTGATTCACACGTCTATAAGGATAATAACTCGTGTATGCATTAGTAGGCACACTTCTCTGTATGTTCAACGACAGTGATCGTAAAACTCAAGATAAATTGATGGCAAAGTAAATGTCTTATTGATCACTATTTTCAGAAGATCATTTGCAAGGGTTCATTAATCAACGGAATATACTTGTATTGGTCAAAAAAATTGGGAGTTTTGATATTTTTTGTAGATCCCATAAGGTAATTGTTAGCTTCCTAGGGCCAACCTAACGCGTGTTACTGTCAGAATTCCAAAGCTCAATCGTAACTCAAATTTAAGAGGATGTGATCCATGGGCATTCAATTCTCATAAATTACGGTTGTTCGCAGTATATCTTGCACAAATTATATATCCGCGCGTCGGGCTAGAAACCTGACACAGTCGAATATTTAGGCCACTCAAATTTGTTCTTCTTAAATTACAATGGCTCAACAATCTCAATTGTTCTGTCGAATCAATTGTATAAGCAACTAAATGTAGAATCCTTGATTTTGTGATTGACTATCCATTGTGTCGTTTAAGGGATTGTAGTCCCTACCCGTCAATCACGTCAATTTGAGAGCATTAATTCATTCTACAGGATACTTAAAATCAAAAGACTCAGTTGAGTAATTTGGAAGAATGAGAGAGCTACCGAGAAAACCATGGTAAATATGTATCTCTCCCTCTCTCTCAGCATATGTTCATGTTGTTCAAGCCTCTCTCCGATGTTTGTGTTACCCAAACGATCATGCCTATCAATAACTGCTCAGATGACATTCTTACTAGGCTTGCTAGGTGTTTGGTCAGACGATCTCCTTCAACTGAACATCTTCTCTGAAAAAAAGAATAATCAACAAATCAGAAACAATTAAAATTTGTCAAAGATTCCTTGAAATAATAGAAAATGAGGAAGCTTGTAACTAGTGGAACAAAAATGGTTAAATCTATTTCATCTCAAGGACAACAAATATAGCCAACTCCATACCCGCATCATATTTATTGGGGATTATTTATTGACTGTTTAATTGAACATAAAAATAAGATAAAATAAATTAAAATATCTGCCCTTGCTTTGATCTCAATTCCTACTCCCGCTTCCCATAGTGATCATGATCGGTATGCTCTTTCTTAATCCGAAAGTCTCAAAAATCTTCCAATCTCTCTCGATTTAGTTAATTCTCTTATCTTCATTTTTCTCTTTGTTCAAAACCCTCGACCATTCAAACATCTCTCTTCATAGAATTCATAATCCTCCACTCCCGCACGCAACAACAACAACATGAGAGGCCTAACCATTTAAACCCAAACGCTTGCAACAAACCCCTTTGCCTTTGCCTCTACCTTTTCATTTAGATCAAACACTTATACTTCCTATATTTGAGAACTTTTCTTTTTTGTTCGAATCCTGCACATATTAAAATACTTGCTCCTGCATTGACGCAAGACTTCCTCGCTTGGACACATGATGCGGTCACGTGGCTTCTCGAACTGACGCGGGACTCGTGGGTCTCCCACGTCTGAACCCGACCGGTCTATTGAAGACCAGTTCAGGGGAATCCCGGGGCACGCCGGGGTGTGACTGTTGATGGGGCGAGTGGCCTCCCGCCCCCCTCTCCTCACTTTTTGGCTTCTCCTTCGTATAGGAAGATTTTTATGGCTATTTCTGGATCTTTCTTGCCTCCCTGCCCCTTCCTTATGTGTGGGAGTTTTCTTCTTTATTTCTTTTCTTTTTTCTTCAACGGGGAGTCTATAATTTGCTGTTTTATGATTGTAGGGTTTAGTTTTTGCTATGTGTTGATTCCAGATTCCTGTGTGGGGTCCGTTTTTTTCTTTTTGGGCTGTATCCGAGGAGGTGGCGGTGCTCCAACTGTATCCTCCTCTAAGGCGGTGTTTGTCTTCCTCCCTTTTGGCTATCCAACCCTCCTCATTCCCCATAGTTGTCGGTCACTCCTATTCTCCGTCCCTAGCCTCAACCACTACATTTTTTTTCCACAATCCAAACCCAAACCCAAACCCTAACCCCACCAAATTTTTTTTTTCCTATTCCTTAATCCCTAGCCATGCCACCATTGAGATATATATTCAAGCCTTTCTGGGAGGATATACGGCGAGATATCCGCCGACTTCAGCAGTGGATTACGGACTTTGATGATGAAATCCAATGTGAGACTACTCTCAACCGTGATACGAATGGTCGAAGGGGGAACGAGATGATATAAAGATGAAGATGAAAACACAATGCCAATTCCTGCCAATTTGCTGTTGTCAAAAGTTACAAGTTCTAGCTTCCGAAGTGGAGAAGCCTCAGTACCAAATGACCACCTTGGTTACTATCCAGCCAAACCAATCTGCAAGTTTTTCACAGCCGGAAAATGTGGCAATTGCCACGAATTTAGACATGTTGAAGCAGAATGCAAAAACAGGGGATTAATCTATTTCACCAAGTTTGGCGTCATCTAAACGTTGGGCAAAGACACTGCAGACGCTAAAGAAGTTGAGGACATAAATGAGGAGTACCAACTTCCAGTTGAAGAGAGGAATGGTGATTAGGAAGAAGATACAAACTTTAGAGGGGATTCTCAATTTTCAACTAACTAGGAAGAGATACGACCAAATTCAGTTGATCTTAAGAAAGAGATTTCAGCTGAGGTAATAGTTGCTACTCTAGAGGATAGTGACTCTGAGGTAATAGACAACCCAATAGAACATAAGATTATGGTGCCTTGAGCTAGCATCTTGCAGACGATGGAATAACCTTGGTTGTCTACAAGGTTGTGAGTTTGAGGCGCCGACATGAGATACAAGTCCACCCCGGATAAACGAGATGCAAATTTTTCAGATGTATGAACCCCCCTGAGTTGCCCCGATGGAGTGAGGTCCGACCTGCCAGAGTTGTCATTTTGTGCCATATCGGAAAGATCATGTGGAGTTATTCAGAGGTTATTTCCTGTTCCACATGGTACCCTTCGTCGGATGTCCAAATAGTATAGATGAACTCCAACTTTGTAATGGGCCCAAGGAGTTTGATGAGGATGAAAATTATTCAATGGTATCCAGGTCATATCAGTAACGAAGAAGTCTATTCTAAGTGAGTGTTGTTGAGAGGAGTGCAGTTTGCCACATATTTCACCAACGAATTGATCCCTTCTCCCATACCAGTTCTTCAGTTGCATTTAGCTGATTGTGAGTGGAGGAAGTAGGTTAATGGCTCGATATCTATGCCATGGGAATACTCGTCTTCTTACAGTTCCAACTCAAGGTGTGCCAAAGGTGGACAAATACCTATTTTACTAAAATGTGCTTTGGAACAACAACACCTACAAGATCGACTTGTTAGGGTGCTAAAATGTCTCAATCACGCTCAATGTCACTGACTTGACACAGTACTACAAGGAGTCTGAAGCTTCGACAAATGAAGTCAAAGCTCTCACAACCTCGAGAGACTGACGCTGGGCTTCCCTCCATGGACGCAGGATGCAGGGGCAATGCTTCCCGCGCTGACACAGGACTCGTGTTCTCCCGATTTGAATATGACCGGTCTATTAAAGACCGATCCAAGGGATTCCAGAGTGAGCGTCCCTGGTGAGTCTCTTGACGCGACAATCAACCTCTCGCGCCCCTCCTTTTTTTTATTCTTCTTTGTATGGGAAGATTTTAATGGCTATTTCTAGATCTTGCTTGCCTCCCCACCCCTTCATTGTGTGTGAGTTTCCTTCTTTGGAATGACAACACCTACAAGATTGACCTGTCAGGTTGCTACAATGTCTAAATCATGCTCAATGTCACTGACCTGACACAGTACTACAAGGAGCCTGAAGCTTCGATAAATGAAGTCAAAGCTCCCCTAACCCCGAGAGACTGATTCAGGGCTTCCCTACATGGACGCGGGGGGCAATGCTTCCGCACTGACACGAAACTCTCGTGTTCTCTGGGTCTGAACCTGACCGATCTATTGAAAACCGATTCGGGGGAAGAGTGAGCGTCCCGGGTGAGACTCTTGACGCGACAATCAACCTCCTGCACACCTCTCCTTTTTTTATTCTTCTTTTTATGAGAAGATTTTAATGGCTATTTCTGGATCCTGCTTGCCTCCCCACCTCTTTCTTTTGTGTGAGAGTTTCCTTATTTATTTCTTTCCTTTCTTCGTCAATTGAGAGTCTATAATTTGCTGTTTTGTCATTGTAGGGTTCAGTTGTTGCTGTCTGTTGTTTTTAAATTTCTGTGTGAAGTCCTTTTCCTCTTTGTGCGCTGTATCCGAGAAGGTGGTAATGCTCCGACTGTATCCTACTCCAAGGTGGTGTGTATCTTCCGCTCATTTGGCTATATGTCCCTTCTCCTTCCTGATAGTCGTCGGTCACTCCTTATCCCAGTCCCCAGCCTCTGTCGTTCCATCTTCTGCATTTACATTGCTGTCCTACACCTTCCAGCCACTCCTACTCCAGTTGTTGGTCGCCTACGACCTTTCGTACTTGTTGTCCCTATAATTTTGCTCCTCCCTGTCGCTGCCATTAACATGCTTTGGTTGCCACCACCATTGCCAACAATCTCAATTCTACTAGAAGACCTCCACCGCTCATGGAATACATCGTAGCGATGTTGCTTTTGTCGTTTATGTTGGTGATATTTTTTTATGTTGCGTTGTGTTGTGTTGTAAACCTATTTTCCTATTAATAAAATGTGCTTTTGTCTTTCTACTGTTTTCCCTATGAGTTCTGGTATCATGCATACTCTTGCTATCTCACACGAAAAATCGGATACCAAACAACTCGGTTTCCTACTTAGTCTCAAACTAAACAAAGTCGCCAAAATATCCTACCTTCTATTCCTGAATACATATATTATATATATTGTAAAAAAATTAAAGAATTTTACGAAATTGTGTTTAACCAAATTTAAAGTCTCACTGTCATCGGCATCAATGCTTTGCTAAGGTGCGAAAAATATGATTCTTAAATACTTGTTCGAGTTATTTCAACTCGGTGAGAAAATTTATCAAATAAGTATTTGTTTATTTTGTTCCAATGTGGCAGAGAAATTGCGAGATAATCACTTATTTGACTTCTTCAAACATTGCTAGGTAAATTGTATTCGCATGTGGCTTCAATAGACTCATTGAAGACCTATGCACATTTTATAGACGATAGATAGATTTCGTGCAGATTAATCGAAAACCCGTGTGTGTTTGATAGACGGGTCGGTTAGAAAATTTTTATGGCCGCGGTGTAGCATGACATCAACTATTCGAGCTTTATGAGCTAATGGACATGTCCAATTCTCTCATTGATGCCTCATAAGTGGGGGAGACGTCGGGAGGTTTCAGAAATTTTAAGTGATTTTGAACTTGCAAAAGAACTTTAATTTGGAGTATTTAGACATTAATATGATATAAAATATAAATCATAAAATAATATTTGAAATAAAATTTTATATCATATTAAATAAATTATAAAGATAAAAAATTGAAGACAAATGAAGGGACTCTAAACTTTCCTATGAAATTGAATAATATTTATAATTGAATATCTTTAAAATTTTTTTGTCTGGAAGACTAATACGAGTAATTGAATATCACATTGAATACATAAGTCAAATATTAGACATTAAATGCCTTTGAATTTGCAATATACTGGTTAGAGAACAGACCTAAAACTGGATTTTTGAAGTGTTGTTATGTCTGGTCAATTTTTGGCACTCATAATTGTAAGTTAGTATGGATTATTTTGATCCACAATTGTTCACATATTCTTTAAACTATTGCCCAAAATTTAGCTTTAGTGCTAATTATGGTAGCTTTTCATTGTTTCTTGCTTCTCCATAAGATTAGCTTTTCCTTGGGAAATTATCGTTACTCATTGTAGACCTTCTATCTATGAGCGATCCTGCTAAATCAACAGCTCAAGTGTTTGATTTTTTTTGTGTACCTATCATAATGATTTAGGTTCATTAAATATGTCTTTGTTGGAGTTCATATATGTGGTGGATACTAATATTAGTAGGGAAGGCTTGGATTGCTTGGGGCTTTATGCGTTGTTTGGAAGATCAAGTTTGAGGAAATCAAAGTTGCTTTCATTTTAAGGTTTCCCTGAAGTTAATATTTGTTCATTCTAGGAGATGATGAATATTTTGGAATTGTTATGGTAAAACTTATGCTTTTTTAATCTTAAATTAGATGCATTTTATGGTCTGATATCAAGGGGACATTTGGTTTGGCTTATGCTGCCAGATTTTTTAACTGCGTCCAATCCTTTAGCGTTTGATTTGCGCGTTCGGCGGGCGGAAGTTAAAACCGTGACACGAATTGTGTAATATCGCAACTGCAGTTACAATCTCGCTTCTTGCGCCTGTGTCCTGCTTTTGGAGTGGCACACTCTCACCCATATGTGCGTGCACGTCCTGCTTTTCGCACGCCTGCGCCCTTATGTTGCCGTACTCTGCACTCTGTACTGCTTTCAAACATCACGTGCTTGTATAGGTGCCCCCACGCCAATAACTACGACGCCCCCCGCACCGATAATTACATTGCCCCCGGGCCGATAACTGCGACACCCCCGTATTGATAACTACGATGCCGCTGCGCCAATAACTTCACAATACTTTCAAAACTGAATTTTTTAAACAAAACAATTACTTCTGGAACACCAGCTTTTAAACAATAAATTTTCCACGAAAATTTCAAAACTGAGATTTTATACAGCCGTTAGCCGAAACAAACTCACGCTAACTTTAGTGTTTTTATTATGTTTATGGATGTTTTTTTTCGTGGAATCAATGAGTCTTGTATGTTTTTAATAGCTTTTATATTTTATTTTATTTTGTATGATGATTTATTGAGGATATAACAGGTCAAGATATCTTACCCATGATAACATTTTGGAATATTCTTTTCAAGGAGCTAGACCCTAGTTTTTTAAAGGAGATTAATCAACTTTTGGGTACTTAGCACAAGATAAGTCATGGAGAAAATAAGGTAAGGTTTGATTGGAATTTTTTTTTTTCATTATATCAAACCTAATATATGTAATATTAGTGCTGAATTGGGTAAAATAATGATTTAATCAGACCTAGGGTGGTTGTGCACACTTAGAATTTATATTTCTTTAGAAAAAAAAAATAAGTTGTGTATGAGCAATCGTGTATGAGGGTAACAATTGGCCTTGGTCCTATTATTAGGAATGCGAGTTGGTCCCCATGCATATGTGTTGATTAAGGAAAATATACTGAGGTTTATGAGCAGTAGGGGCAGGAAACTTCGTAGTGTTTGGCCATTTGGCACATCTCACATTGAAACTCTTTAATTTTTATTTTATTAACTAATCTTGGAAACATGGATTTGAGTGCATTAAAACATGGATGTCCCATTTGAATGTGATGGACTAAAATTGCACCGTTATAGCATTCAAATTTTCAATTAAATGAGATTGGAGTATGTGATTATTTTAATTTGTCCAGATTGTTGAGCTCTCATTCCTTAGAATTAGGGGCCTTTCTTGTTTATTTCTGTAGCAAGATTTGAGGTTACTATTTTAACTCCTACACATGGAAGTTACTAAATATATTGGAATCCAGGAAGTTATTTTATAGCTTGCACATTTATTTTTCTAAAAATCTGAGTGAGATTTTTGCCCTTAGAAGGGGTGAACAGATTCCTAACTAGGACCGCCAGCGTCGTAATATCATGTATTGCTAAGTTGGCCTCTAAAATTGCCAAAATTAGTATTAATTTGGATGCATATTATTTTTATGTTATTTTTATCACTTTTCTCATATGATAAAAGGTTTAGTGGGATAAATGCTCGTTGTTGTTGTCTCATATGACGTGCGCGATTATCTTATTTTAATTGATTTGTGAGAGGATATTCATAAAACATGAATTGATAATTATGATAATTTTAAATTTTCTGCTGTTTTAATTGGACATGCATGGAGTTTATTTCTAGTGCTGAACAAATGGTGTATTTGAATTCGAAGAAATTTGGTATTAATATAGCTTTTAATGTACCTGGTTTAGCCTTTTCAATGCACTTGCTATTGTTTCTCATATTTCCTTGAAAATAAGCTTCAAATGTTTTGCCAGAAAACTTATATATTCTTTTTTTTTAAGCCAGTCTTGATGATGATATTGTGGCCACAATTGTTGGTTGTTTTCTGGATATATTTAGTATACTGGCCTGACCAACTTATTTGTGCTAACCCATTAATTACTTTGTAGGAAGCAAACTTATGGTATTTTTCTTTTTCAATAAATTATCAAATGTTAAATTCTTTGGAGTCTTTTATTTTTTCCAAGCAGTGTAGATTAATGCAGGCTTTATGAAGAGAATATAGCTGTTTCTTTGTTTATGTTCATTAGTTGTAGTGCAAGTCTGGTATCTTGCTGGGGTGCAATTTATGACCCATCTATTCCTCAGTGTTGCATTTTTTTTTTTGATTTAACGGAACCTCTTGTAGATCTTTGCACATTGTTCATTCTTCATTGGTTGCAATTACTTTGTTACTTTTTTTTATTTTGGTATTTTGTTTATAAGAGGATCAGAGACATAATAAAATTGAAGTAATTAGAAGCAATAGATTAGGGAAATAAATATCTATAATTAGGAAACTCTGAAACTTATATTAGTTTAACATAGATTCAATAAAATTTTCTTATTCTAGTTTCAATTTGAGATTCCGCAAGTAAGGTTTGAGTGCGATCATTTAATTTTGGAAGAAGTAATGTTTTTGTATCTGCAGGAGTGGAAGTCATGTTTTTGTATCGGCAGGACAGGATGTTATGTTTTTGTATAGGCAGGAGGCTTGCATTATCTTTATTTTTGTTTTTTTAAAGCAAATTTCATCTAAATTTACTTTTATTGGCTTGTCAGGTTAATTGATTTGGTTTAAATTTATAGCAACTGAAGTTTTAATTTTTGTTGAAAAAATTTAATCGCTGATTGATTTTTTCATGGTTCAAATTTGTTATGATTATTTTGGATTTCATTGATTATTTAATTATCATTTTTATTTTAATTTTTATATTTTCTTGTTGCATGAGGGGTGTAACTAAGCCTACTGTGGAGTTAGCTTGGACTTAGTTCGATAAATGGCTCGTGAATTGATCTTGATGAGCTAATAAACCAAGCCTAAGCTAACTCCAACTCTATTCATTAGCTCATGGGCTGACTCGTTTAAATAAATATTGATATATAAATGCATTTAAAAAATATTAAAATTCAATGGTCCAAGTATAAATTATTAAATTATTTAAAAATTTGATATAGTTTCTTGTATTATGTGATTTTTTTATTATTTCTTGCATAAATGCTTATTTTTTATTTTATTGTAACAGTTATTTGAATCAAAATTATTCTCTCTCTTTAAGAATAAACAAGTTAATTCATGAGCTTCTTTGAACTCGTTGAATTAATTTTAAGCTTGAGCTAGAAATCAATTAATTGATAAAAGCTCAATCACAAGCCTAAGGTGGCTCAAACTTGGCGTGTTTACACCCAAAGTTAGTACAGTTTTGCATTTTTGATGATGTTTACATGTGAGTCATATATGGTCTACATTTATTGCATTATTCTTGTTGTATTAGGAATTGTAAAATTTAATTGTCATTCATCATATGATTGTTGGGAATATTATCTATTAAAATAAAGTTGAGGATAGAGAACAATGGTTTGAGCAATGGATACACAAGATGCTTCCAACAAGGAACATAAATAGAATCACTGGGAAGGATTTACAAGGAAAATGAGTACACTTAAGATGAGTTGAAGTGGTGCAAAAAGTCAACAAGTAGAATTAATACTTAATATAATACTGTCAAGCGTGAATGGAGGTGGAAAATTGAAACTTAAATAATTAGGTTTTATGGCTAATGATGATGATTAGGACAATTAATAATGAATATGCTACTTTAAATTATGGGGTTCACCAGTAACAATGAATTGGATCATTAAATGGATGACTGTTATCCAAATTGTATGAATCAATGATCTGTGCTGCAAGTAACACATTGAATTAGTTAAGTCAATGATTGTTGTTGTACCAACCTTTTAAATTCATGATTTATATTTAATGTCCAGGATGGGCAATTTCCTAACTACATAAGAAAACAATTTTAAAATTTATTATTTATATAGAGAAATTGTAAATTTTGCGGGGGCATAATTTGATCCCGCTCCTGTACATCAGCCTTACTATCAACATTTGTTTTATTGCAAATAACTAACATTGTTTTCTAATTATTGTAAATGCTTGCTTCAGGGCATATCGAGCCTTATATATTCTCAACTGGATCTACCGTTATTTTACAGAAAAATACTACAGTAGATGGATATGTAAGTTATAAATAGTGGGATGGAAACTCCATCTTATTACAAGTCTAAGCAGCCATTATTTCCTCTTATGTCTTCTCTTTTTTGCAGCCTGGATTGCAGGTATTGTCCAGACGGCACTATACATAGATTTCTTCTACTACTACTTTATAAGGTCAGCTTCTCATTACGGGAGCATGCCATGTTTTATCTAAAATAATAATAATAAAATCTTTCTTTGATTGGACCTAAATTGTAAAACTACATGTGTTCTAAATTTCAGACCTCTTCCATCTTCACATATAATGCAAGTCCATGTAAAATTAATTGCCAAAATAGTCCCATGGCTGTTTGATGGGGTAATTTTTGTTCCAGTGTATATAAAAGTGTTAAATTAGTCCTTAGAGACTCAGACATTTTCAATATGGGAGCTGAAATTGTCTTTCATGGGGACTAGGACTATTGCAGCTCATATTAGACGAGTGGGTACTAAATTAACACTTCTATAGACTCGGGCTAAAGTGACCCACTGCAAAAAGTCGGTGGACTATTTTGACATTTTTATCAGTCTATAATTGGTCAAACACGCTTCTAAGTTGGCGATTGAAGTGTGATTTGTTTGTATTTTTCTCCTTTCCTCAGTTGGAAAAACAATGAAAAACTCAAGCTTCCGGCATGATCTAAACGGCGTAGGTTTATGGTTTCTTCGTGGTAAAAACTTGGAGAACTAAAGCATTAAATGGTTTCCAGGAAGTTATATTTTGATGGAGCTGTGATTCTGCTAACTTTAGTGGATAATCTTCATACCTGCAGCTGATTTGCGATTGTGTATGTTGTTTTCCCGCACATAAACTCTCTTCAGTACTTGAGTAACAAATTTGGCCGTCGTGAGTGGGAATTTTAGCTACAGTAGTTCTCTGTTGTCATTTATTTTGTTGAAGCGATCGCATTATAGAACTTTGGAATAGAAGAATTGTCTTATTTGATGCCGTGCTCGTTCTGTAGATTCATATTGACTGCCATTTTTTTTTTATTTTATACAGTGCTTCATCTTTTGTTGGTTAATTTTAAATGTATCTAATTTTTTTTTATGTTATTTTATACAGTGCTTCATCTTTTGTTGGTTAATCTTAAATGTATCTAATTTTTCTTGTTTGTATCACATAAAAAAAAATTGGTATCATGATGTGAACATGTCATTTATACCACTTAATTCATATTTATTTGCATAACTAACACTTAAACTTCAATTTCTTACATACATTGGTGGAATTTTTAATGAGATGAAATATTTAGGTGGTATAAATGTAAAATGTATAGGTGTTAGGTATGTAAAGATATAAGAATTGGGTGGTATGCATGTGAATGCCTCTCATTCTTTTTCTGGTTTGTAAGGTTTTGAAGATCACGTGTTTTAATGTTGGAGCCAAAGTTTTTATTTTATTTTATTTTTTCATTCAGAAAAAAATATCGTTAAGAATAAAGAAGCTATACGAACTTTTGCTTTGGGTCTTATCTGATTGGCTTTAGGAAGCAGTTTCTGCTTGCAATAGCTTGTATATATACTCTTTGGTATAATGTCAGTGTCCGTTCAGTAAAAATGGAAGAGTAGGTAAATAGCTAATACAACAAAGTTCGGTTGGTGGTATTTTGTCTGATTACTGTAAATCAATAATGCAGCGTAGCCTTTTCGTGCTGTCTATGAGCCCAGGATGAGTTGGGTCCTATTTATTTAAAAATACACCCGAAATTAAAGAATAAAAATGTAAATCATATCCAATACTTAAAAAATTTAATTTGTTCACATTTATATGCTACCTTATTTATGCATGAAGAAGATTTATTTCACTTTTTAATTCTCTAAATAGAATTTGGGTGGTATAAATATAAAAAGATAGTAGGTATTGCATATGCAAATACATAGGAACTGGTTGGGTATGTATGTAAATGAATGAAGTCTGGGGACTTTAGTTCTATTTGGCTTTATTTAATCAAATTTTCTGCCACCGAACTCATGAAAATCTTCATTTTCGTTCATGTGATTATAGCTTAGAATGTGAAAGTAATTTTATAGCCCAAAATGACATTTTCTACCGTACTTATATATTATATATATATATGTATCAAAGAAGAAAATGAAGTATGTAATTTTAATATGTGTAAACATATAGCAGGGTGAATATTCGAATGTTTTTTCTTATTTGTAAATATTTAATTAAAAAAATAAAAGCAGAAATAAAGTCTCCAAACGTTATGTGCTAGCTGGGCTGGTACCCAGCTGGCGTCTTATTCATTCTCCCTTGGACGGTATCTGCTCGTTTCATGTACTCACCAGCCGTTTCCACTAAGCCGAAACGGTAGAATTGCGAAAAAACTCTCACCCCCAAATGACAGCCCCACAGCTCTCTCATGTAGGACCCACGGCGGGTGAGGGCGTGGGTTCTTTTCCACGTGCCACCACATAATCCTTACCACGGACTTGAAATGACGGAATGACCCTCACTTCATCTTTCCCTCAAGACCCCGTCAAAGAATTTAATAATCAAAATGTTGCAGGGGTACTGTAGGGATTTCGTCTCATTAAATTTACATTATTAAAATGCTGAAAGGGGGTTTTTATTCTCGATGCAGCGTTTGCAGGAGTCTCCCCCGCCATACTGTGCTTCTTCTCTTCCCGCCTCTGTGCTTCTTCTCTTCCCGCCTCTGTGCTCTACCCTGAAACCCTAATCTTGAGATTCTCTTCGGGCTTGTTTGGCTTCGTAGGCAATCAAATCAGCTCGTGAAGCGATCAATTTGGTGCTATTTGCTGGAATCTGTACTGTATTGTAATGTGGGGGAAAGTTGATCGAGCAGTCAGAAGGATGAAGGAGAAACAAAGCTCTGCTTCTGTGAGGTTAGTTTTCGTTTACTCGTTCTGTAGTCTGTGGATACTTTTTCTTATGTGCGTTTAGTGAAATTTAATGCTTCTTAGCTCCTATGTTTGATGAAATTGACTCGAGTACATGTACTGTTTACTGCATCACTGTGCTTTTTGTCGCTTGTTTTTATAGCTGTTCTTGCCTCTTTTTTTTTTTTTCAAGTGAGGCTTTTCTTAATGTTCCTGTAGAGAAACGTTATTACGTGGGGGAAGGTTTCGAATGCGGTTTCGTAACGTTGGTTTTGTATTTCGATTACTGATTCAATGGCGAGATTCGAATGTAGTGAATATTGCAAAAGGTACATAGTATTAGCAAGTTTTTCTGGTGCCAGGACTTTTTGCCTGCACCTTTTGCCGAATCATTTATAGGATAGCCCTTTAAATCTTGTAGAATCAGATTTTAGAGAGTTCTGAAAGGATGCATAACTTCCTGAAATCTGAATCTCTTAGTTTGAATTTTGTTTCCCCTCATAAACACATGGTGAGATAGCTGTTATTGAATATTTATTTCAAAGCAGTTTCGAAGCAAAGTTTTCAGAAATCTTGTCTTGATTTTTTTTTTTTCTGTTGCTACCACAAAGCAGCTAAAAAAATGAATCAAATGGGCTCTCCAAGCTCTTCCATTACAGCTGGTCAATTGCTCATCCTTGTTGGCCTTTGAAATATTTTTTTAAGAGCGAGGTTTCTATGGATTGGTCCACCTTAACAGAATGGAAATAAGTGTCATTTTCAATCCCTCTGTTGGCCTTCTCTGCATTGATTTGGTGTTTAAACAAATGGAGCCATATCATTTTTCTCTTTTTTAATGTTAATTTATTTAATGAGAGTTCATATTTGACTAAACGGCTCCTTTCATTAAATGAACAGTAAAGGGTTAATTTTTGAGGTGTGAATGTATGGAGGCTGTACTTTGGGGCTTAGCGTTTTGTGTATGTTTGAGCGTGTTACTTTTCTCCAAAAGATGTGTAAATAAAGTTATAAAGGCATAAACTTTCGATTCTATCCTTTACAGCGTGAGGGCGAGCTGAGCTCTCTCTCTCTCTCTCTCTCTCTCTATATTAAAATGATTTTTACACGTTAATAGTTTATATAATTATTACTTATTATTATATATATTTTATATTAGAACATAATAATTTTATGTAAAATACGTTATTTTTTGTATTTTAATGCATGCTATTCTAGTGTTATTAGTAAATTGTAGATTTAGTATTATTATTTGTTTCATTATTTGAATGTATATTTTGTGATAAATTATCTTATTTTTGTGTAAGAATGAATGCATGTGTTTGCTATGTGTGACACTACAATTCTTAAACACGCACACACAGATTTAAGTGGTATAAATATAAAAAACAAAATATTAATTTTGGGCATGTAAATATGTAAAAATTATATGATATGTATTGTAAATGTCCCAAAGGTGAAGAGAGAAAAGCATCGATTTTTGGGTTTTTAGGAAGACGCATGGGCTTCCATTGTCTTATCTACTGCCACTGACCTGCGGCGACTTAAGCGTAGCCTCACGTTCTGCTTTGACGCGACGTTGTCTATTTTCCAACTGGACGGTTGCATGAGGCCCACTTAACATTTTTTTTCTATCACCACTATTTCCACGGGTCGACCGTTGATTTCCATTTCTCTATACAAGTTGTTAGTAATAATACGTTATTGATAGAATATTCAGATTGTGGTCCTTGGAAATTTTAGACTCGCATTGGATTTTGACTTGAATTTTTGGAATGTTTTTTAGGTTAATTGTGAAATAATTTGGAAATTTATTTATATTTTTCATGATTAGATGCAAAAAAGAATTTTTTTAAAAAAGACAAATTAATTTGGCGTTCCTTCTTGCATTTTTATTTCCTCTCGCAGAGAGCTTTTTCTCTAAATTCATCAACATAATTGTTACGTGCTGAAAAATTTATGGTGATAGAATGATAATTTTAATGTCGTAATGTCACACGAAGATTAAGCACACACAAGTTAATATAAAAGGAAAAAATCTTGGAAAAATCCTAGAAAGTGAAAAAAAATTATGAGACCTAGCCCTATCAAAGTAATCTACTATGTGATTATAAATATAAATGTCTGATCTTCAATAATAATGTTGAATAATGATGAAATTACATTCCTAATAATGTTGAATGTACAATAATAGTTTAGTTGTAATTACTCTAATTAGACTACAATAAATTTAGTTCTTGACGATAGTAATTGTAGTGAGTCGCAATGATCGTAATTAATTGCAACAAAGATAGTAATTTGTCATAAAAGTTTTAGTCGGAGGCTGCAGTAGCATCAGTTGGCCACGAGGATTATAGTTGGAAACTATGGTAGCAGTTGACCACGTGGGTCATAGTTGGCCACACAAATCATAATTAGTTTCTGAAGTAGCATTAATTGCCCACAGATGTCATAGTTGGAATACTGTAGTATCAAATAAGCACATAGGTCCTAGTTCGTCACTTATGATGTAGTTGTAGTAGCGTTAACTGACCACAATGGTTGTAGTTGAAAGCTATAATGACAATTAGACACTTAGGTTGTAGTTGGTCAAAAAAGTCTTAGTGGTAGTTGTAGTACCGTCAATTGCCCACAGACGTCGTAATTGAAAGTTGCATTAGTAGCTAGCCACATAAGTCAGTTTTGGTAATTGTAGCAATGTCGGTTGACCATATAAGCAATAGCTGGAAGTTGCAATGGTAATCGTAGTTGGTAACTATAGTAATGTTAGTTATTTATAGAGGCAGTAGTTGGAAGTTGCAGTAGCAGTCGGTCATATAGGATATAGTTGTTCACGTTTTAATTGGTAGTTGTGGCAGCATTAGTTGGTCATTGAGGTTGTAGTTAAAAACACCTCTACACAGTGTTTGAGATATGTCATTACGCCGCATTCAGGATATGTTGTTATAGCGTGTTCGGGATATGTTGTTACACCATATTCTGGATGTCATTAGCAGTGGGTTGGTGGTCAACGACCAACGGATTGTGTTTAAAGGTTGTTGGCGGCTATAAGGGCTGAAAGTTATTTTCGGTCTTCAATTCAGAACATCATTGACATTTGACACATCATTCTCTTCCTCTCAAGTAAAAAAGAGTTTATTTATAGCCTCTGGGAGAAATATTTTAGTTATTTGGTTAATAACTATAATAATCACCTAATCAAACGGCTCGCAATGAACCCCCTTGATCATATAAGGGTTTTTGGTTATTTAAGAGCCTTGATGACCTCATAATTGAGTGATCTAAGGCTTGTTAGATTTCTTAGTGAGACGCTCAATTTAACTATAAATATGTCAAATTTGGAGTTCAAATGGTCATTCAATTAAAGATCTGAAATCTCTTGGACTAATTTTGGTATCATTAGATTTGTCTTTGTTTGAACGGTTTGCTTGACTGCAAATTTTTTTGAAATCAAGGCCATTATATTTTGGATTATCTTTAATATGAACTTGGCATGCTTTTTTTTTTTAATTGCCTCGAGATTCATGCTAAATGATCAAATTAAATGATCATGCATCAATAATGTTGTTGATGAAGCTCAACTAATGTGGGGTTTAAAATTTAAGATTAGGAAAACACAATCAAACTAATATGTGATACAACATGAACTAAAAAATTGGAGAATACGTTTTCTTTTGAAATTTAATTCACACAGTGCAAAGTAGGCTTATGATTTTTTTTTAGAAAAATATACATATATATCATTCAATTCTAACAGCTTGACATTAAAAGCTTGGGGCTTCTACATAAATGCCACGGTATTTACATTTCTAATACCTAAACTTTGATTTTTTTAATACTTTTATACCACCCAATTCTTCCATATTAAATAAAAGAATATCATTATTTTAGTTTTTGAAAGAAGTAAGATATACCTTTTTCATGCATAGATAAGGTGACATATACGTAAATATTTAATTTTTTGTGTCACATATGTAAATAAATAAGAATTGATTGTATGCATTTAAATCTTTTGAAAAATTTATGCATGAAAATATATAGTTCAAGAGTAAATGATAGTGGTATTTTTTATGCATGAAAATTTAGGTGTTAGATATATATAAATATACAAGAATCGTGTGGTATGTATGTAAAGTCCCCCTTTTTTTAACAGTTTAGGGTAAAAAAGTTTTTTTTATTATTTATTTTCGACTTATTTGAATTTTTTTTTTTTGAACCAATATGAATTGTCTTTAATAAAGGAAAAGAAAATCCAACCAGAAAAAAACCTTGTAATTTGAAAATTTATGTTTTGTTTTGAACCAATGTGACTTGCAATTAATAAAGGAAAATCAAGTCTAACCAGAAAACAAACCTCGTTTGTAAATTTGGACCGTAGAAATAAAATTTTCTTATTAAGGATTCCATAAGTGCGACTAAACCTACATTGACGAAGACAACAACGTCAAGCTCAATTTGGTGGCCTCATTGCTTCGTGGGCTGTGGTCGTGTCAGAGGGATGAGGATAGGTGATAATGATATCAACGGTTGTGATTTAAGGTGACGTAGTATAGATATTACCGTCAGCAGTTGAAGAAATCAAAATCAACAGACGCGACAAATGGAATGATACTAAGCATTAACATTGTAGAAACAGTGAAACTTGCGACTGGGTGAGGCCACCAAAAGCAACAAGCGCACATTAACCAACGACATCAGATGCGTTATGGCAGTTTTGGTTTATTTATTGATAAGAAACGGGGGGTTATACTATAGAGTGTTTAATTCAAATGAGTTTGTACACTTGGAGTGGTTTGATTTATCATATATGTTGCAACTTAGGGATTAAATGGGAGATGAAGTAGATTGGCTTATGATGTGGTTCAACTTGGCAACCTTTAGAATTTGGGAAAGATTTTTGGTAATGGTGTGAAAGGGTCGGTTGGAGTTCGAATCACCTTTGCCTGAGTTTTTGTTTGATTGATTAACCAAATTAAAACTTGAGTTAAAATTTATAATGAAAGTTAATAATTTTGATTTATATGATTTCTCTAATAAAAATACAAAAAATGGAGAAATTAGATTCATGAGAAATCGTTGGATGTAAATAGTGAGATATAATTTTGAAGTTTTTTGTGATATTTGTTTTTTAAATTTTAATATATTTTAAATGCATTTGATATTAATATTGAG
>NW_018164574.1:377333-383495 GCF_001263595.1 Phalaenopsis equestris
CTTACTCTCACTCCCTCCCTCTCATTATCTCTCATAATTTTTCTTCTTTATTATTTTCTTAGCCTCTTCTCTCTATCCCTCCTAATTTTTTGCTTTTACCACCACTCTATCATTTGCCCTTTTTAACTCCCACTACCTCTCTCACTCACTCTATCCCCCACATGCCCTCCCTCATTTGTTCTCTTTCTCCATTACTTCCTCCACCGTCCCTCTCTTGCACTCTTAGTCTTCTCTCTCCTCTTAGTCTTCTCTCTCTCTCTCCTATGCTTCTCTTTCTTCTTCTCTTTCACTCACTTCGCCTCTCTCTCACTCTCTCATTAGAAGGGTGAGAGAGTGGAAGGGATAGGACTTAGCTCTCTCCCAACCTCTCTATCACTCATTTTTCTTTCTCTCCCTCTCTTTTTTACTCTCTCTTTCACTTCCCTCAATCTCTCTATCTCGCTTTCCCTTTTGTTCTCTATCTCCCTATCTATTATTCTTCCTCTTACCTGATTTTGCACATCTTTTACAATCTCTAATATTATTATCATTTTCCATCTCACTTTTCTCTCTATCTCATTGTCTTTCTCTCATTCTCTCTCCCACACTCTCAATCTCTCTCTCGCTCATCTCTCTCTCACTCTATTTATTTCTCTTGTCTCTCTCTTGGCCGCATTTTTTCTCTCTCTACATTGCTCTCTTACACTCTTGTCTTTCCCCCTATTTGATATCTCCTATTTTCATTCTCTCATTATCTCTCCCTCTCTTTAGCACCTCATCCCTCTCTATCTTTCCTTCTCCCACTCTCTCATTATCTGACTATCATTCTCTCTCATAATGCCTCCATGTATTTCATTATTCTATCTCCCATCTCTCTCTATGTTTCTCTCTAACCCTCCCACTATTTCAAACCATCGTTTTCTCTCACTTCTTTATCAGTCTCTTTATCTCTTTACCTTTTCTTCCCTCTCACACACTCACTCTTGCTCTCCTTTTCCATCTCCATCCATCCCTCCTCTCCCTTGATATTACAAGATAGGGATGAGAGAGAGATTAGGGGTGAGAGAAAAATATTATGAGGATAGAATGAGTGATAGAGGGAGAAGTAAGAGAGATAGGCTGATAGAGAGTGTGATTGATAGAGAGGAAGGGATAGAGAGAGGATGAGAGAGAGTGTGTGCAAGAGAAAGTTTGAGAGGGAGGGAGAGAGAGGTGTTTCTCTTCATATCTTGCTCTATTTGCTATTTCTATCACTCTCTCTCTCTCCCTTTCTCATGGTCCCCTTCTCACTCTTCTCTCTCTCTCTCAATCTCCTCACCTTTTACTCTCCCCCTAACATTTCTATTTCTATCTTTAATTATGTCTATTTTTCATTTGCTATCGTTGTCCTTTTTGTCCCACTCTCTCACTCTTTTTGCATCCCTCCCTCCCACTTACATTCTACCTCAATCTACCTCCCTCTTTCTTTCTATATCCCCCCCTTTCTTGCTCATTCTCCCTCACAATCACTCTCCCTCTTTCTCTCACTTCTCTTTCTCTCTTTTTCTATCTTGCTCGATCTCACTCTTGATTTCTGTCTCTTTTGCTTTCTCTCTATCTATCTTTTCTCTCCCTCTCCTTCTTCTTCTCCTTCTCCCTCTTTCTCCGCATCACTCTCTCTCCCTCTCACCTCACTCATGCTCTCTGTAGTTCAGAGAGAGAAAGAGACCCTCCATCCCTGCATATCTTTCTTTCCCTCGCTCTATTGCTATATTTCTCTATTCTCATTCACTTTTTCAATCTCACCCCCTCTCATTCTAAAAATATGTTTTCCTTCCTCTTTCTCTCACTCTCTCCTTTCACTCTTTCTATCTCACTATCTCTTTCTATCTCTTTCTCTCTTTCTCTTTCTCTCACTCTCTGTAGCTTTATATATCTCTCTATCTCCCTTTCTAATTCTAAGTATCCCTCTCTCCTATCTCTCTCACTCACTTTCTCTATTTCTCCACTTTCTAACTCTCTCTCTCTCCATCCATCTTTCTCTTACTCCCATTCCCTTCACCTTGCTCCTTCTGTCCCACTTTCTCTTTCTCACTCCCTCTTACTTTTATTATCTCTCTTATTCTCCCTTTCTCTCTCACACCTCTCACTCTATCTCTCTCTAGCACTCTCTATTTCTCCTTTCTCTATTTCTCTTGCTCTCTCTAGAAAGAGAGAGAGATCGGGTGGGAGAAAAAGAGGGAGAGAAAGAAAGTAGAAGAGAGCATCTCCATGTCGAGAGGTATTAGGAGAAAGAAAGGTTATTAGATGGATGTCGAGAGCGAGAGCGATCAAGAGAATTAAAGGGAAGGCAGGAGAAGATAAAAAGAGATAATAAGAGAGATAGAGGGAGAGGAAGAGTAAGAAATATGAAGAAGGGAGGGAGGAAAAGGAGGATGGGAGGGTGAAGCAGGGAGAAAGAGAGAGTGGGATAGAGGTAGAGGGAGTGATAAAGAGAAACTGTGATTGAGGCAGGGAGAGTCAAAAGAGTGACAGTAGAAGTTGTAGGGAGAGAGAGGGAGATAGAGAGAATATTGATTTCACCCTTTTCCTCTGCTATCTTGCTTTTCTCAGTCATTCTCTTTGTCTCTTAGACTATCAAACTATTCTCTCTCTCTCACTATCTATCTCTATATCACTTATTCTTACTCACAACTCCTTATCTCTAGATCTCTCTCACTCTAAAAACTCCCTCACTTGCTCCTTCTCTCTCAATATGTTTCTCCCTCACATTTTCTCTCCCATGCTTCCTCAATAATTCTCTCTCTCACTATTCTCTAGCTTGAATTTTCTTTCTTTTATCTATTACCTTTCTCTTTCTTCCTCAAGCTAACAACCCCTCCTGCTCTCCTGGTCTCTATCACTCTTTCTCTCCCACTCTCTCTGTCTCTCTATCTCTCCTCACTCCGTATCTTGCGCTTCTTATTTCTCTCTATCACTTATTAGAAGGGATGGGTTTGGATGGAGTGTGAGTGACAGAGTGGGGAGAGAGAGGAGAAATAGAGAAGAGAAGAGAAATCGGGAGAGAGAGGAGAGATAGAGAAGAGAAGAGAAAATAAGAGTTTACAAGAGAGCTTGAGATACATAGCAAGGTAGAACTATCTCTGCATCTCTTTGAGTTAAAAGAGGAGAGAGACCAGGAGGGGAAGTTAGAAAAGGCAAAAATAGAGAGAAAAGAGTGAGTGAGAGAGAGGGTGAGGAAGGGAATGAAGAAGGCAGAGAGAGGAGAGAGATTATGTTAGAGAAAGATAATTATAGAGAGAGAATAGAGTAAGAGAAGGGAGAGAGAAGAATGTGATAAAGAGTGATAGAGTGGGAGGTAAGAGCAAGAAAGTAAGAGTGTTAGAGTGATTGAAGAAGGTGAGTGATAGAGGATGATATAGAGATGTGGAGAGAGAATGAGTTATAGAGAGAGGAGGGATAGAGTAAAAAAGAGAAGATAATGAGATTTTAAAGAGAGAGAGAGTGAGAGAATGGGAGAAAGTTTAAGTTAGAGAGAGAATAAGAGAGAGAAAAATAGAGAGATGAGAATAAGAGCAAAAGATAAGAAAGAAAGATTTAGAGAGAGAATAGTGAGAGAGAGAGAGAATAGTGAGAGCAAGAAAAAGTGAGTGAAGTTGTAAGTGAGATAAAGTGCATGCAAGAGAGATAGATAAAGAGAGAGAGAGAGAGAGGAATGAAGAAGTCAGGGTGAAAGAGTGGAAAAGAGAGAGAGAGATGTGAGGATAGAGGAAATGAGAGCAAGCGAGAGAGTTGGCGGAAGGATAGGGAGAAAGAGAGATAAAATAGGAAAAAACAGGAAAAGAAGGAGCGAAAAGAGAGAAGAAAGGCAGTGAAAGGTTGAGAGAGAATAGATATAAAGAAAGGTGAGAGGAGAGAGATAGAACAAGCAAGGGAGAGACAAAAAGAAGGTGAGAGAGGAAAAAGAGATGTGCATAATTAAGAAAGAGAGAAAAAGATGTGCATAATTAAGAAAGAGAGAAAGCTCCCCCCACACTCTCACTCTTGCTCTCCTTCTAGCTATCCCTTCTTCTTTTATCCTCCTCTCACTCTCGCATTCTTTGACGCTCTCCCTCTTCTCTCATTCTCTCTCATTCTCTCTTATTATCTTTCTCTCATTCACTCTCTCATTGTTACTTCGCACTCAGAGAATGAGAGCAAGGTAATGCGAGGGACATTGATGGAGGGAGCGATATTAAGAAAGAGAGAAAGGAGCAAGAGCGGATGGGGAAGAAGAGAATGGGTTATATCTTCTCTTAGTACTTGTTCTCTCACTCGTTTTGGCTCATCTTCCTCTCTTACTCATTTATTCTCCTCCTTAGTGAGATAAAAAGGAAAGAGATGAGAGAAAAAAAATTTCCCTCCTAATCTAACCCTTCCTCTCTCCGTTATCACTCTCATTTTCTTTCAAATCACTCCATTTTGCTCTTGATCTCTAGATCTTTTTATGTCAAACTCTCTTCTACATTACCTATCTCTCTCACTCTCTTTTTTTATCTCAGATATATCACACTTTCTCTTCTCTCTTTCTCTTTATCTCATTGTCTCTTTCTCACTCTCTATCGCTCTTCCTCTTCTATTACTCTCTTACTATTGCTTATTATCTCTGTCAAATTATTCTCTCACTACCACTCTCCCACCCTCACACAGTTCCTCTCTCTTACTTCCATCTCTTTCTATCTCAATCTACTCTTTCTCTCTCTTTTAATCTCTTACTCTTTTCTCTTCTATATTTCTCCTCTCTCTCTCCTCTCTCACTCTCTTTCTCTTCTTTTCTCTGACACCTTCTCCCTCTTTCTCCCTTACTTTTACCCTCTCCCCCACTCTCTCACTCTTGCTCTCCCTCTAGCTATCCACTTCTTTCATCTTTCTTTCTTTCATTATCTCTTGCACATCTCCCCTCACTTTCTCCAATAGGCTCTCTCTATCTCACTCCCTCTAAATTTCTCACTTTTCTCTCTTAATATCTCTTTACCTCACTATTTCTCTTTCTTTTCTCTCACACGCTCTTTTGCATTTATCTTTTCTTCTCTACAACTCTTTCATTCCCCCACTCTCTCTCCTTGTCTCTCTCTATCATCTCTATTTTCTCACTTGCTCACTCTCTTGTCCTTATTCTCTCTCTTATCTCTCTAACTCTCTCCCTCTAAGTGAGATAGAGGGTGAGTAAGAGACAAAGAAAAGAGTGGGGGAGGGAGCTTGAGAGAGAGTGAGTAGAGAGGGAGGGAGGGAGAAAGAGTGAGAGTGAGAAAGAAAAACAAAAGTAGAGATAGTTTGAGAAGAAAGAGAGAGAGTAGAGAGTAGAGAGGGACGTTCTTTCTCTCACTCTATAAGATTTCTATCTTGCAATCCCTTACTCCCTCTCTCTTATCTATCTCCCTCTCTCCCTCTCTCTATCACTCTTTCTCTCCTTCACGCTCTTTCAATTCCTTTCTCTATCTCTCACACACGCACAATCTCTTTACCCTCTTTTGCCTCTTTCTCTCTATCTCTCTGTCAGTCCGTCTCTCTTTGCTTTCTCAAAATCCTGCTATTTTCTCTCTCACCCTACCTCTCTTTTGTTCTCTTACTGTCTCTCACTCGTTCAGACGCTCTCTTCTCTCTCTCCAACTGATTTCTTTCTCTACCTTTCCAGCTCTCTCACACTCTCTCTCCTTTCCTCCCCCATCTCCTCTCCCTCCTGTCTCTCTCATTGTCTCTTTTTCTCTCTTTTTTACTCTCTCTCTTCTCTATCCTCCACTCTCTCTTACCCTGCCTCCCTTTCTCCCTCTCCTTATTCTTTAATCGTCTCTTCTTTGGCTATCTTTTATCTCTCTCTCACTCTGGCTTATTTTCTCTATCTCACTTTTTACTTCTATTATCTGTGATATAGAAATGAGGAAAAGTAGATAGATAGAGATAGAGAGAGATAAAGATACAGTGGAAAGAGAGGGAGGGGAAAAAATAGAAAGAGAGTGGAAGAGAGCAAAGTTGTTAGCATGAGAGAGATGGAGAGTGAGAGAAAGGAATAGAGAAAGATGAAGAGAGAAATAGAGAGAGAGAAAAAGAGAGAGCGGTTGATAGAGGGAGAGAGAGCGAAAATAATGTTTATATGTAGAGGGGAGAGCGACCAAAGGGAGGGAGGAATATTTCTCTCTTACCCTTTCTCCCTCTCTCCCTCTTTCC
>NW_018164574.1:383528-384936 GCF_001263595.1 Phalaenopsis equestris
CTCTCCAGAGAGAAAGAGGGAAAGACAGTGAGAGAGGGACAACTAGAGAGGAGGGAGGAAGAGATGATAAGAAAGAGAGAGAGAGAGGGAATAAATAAATGAAGAGTGATTGAGATAGGGTCACTCGCTCTTTATTTCACTCTCTCTCATTGTCTCTCTCTCACTCACTCACTCTCATTGTTTCATTTTATTTTTCTCTCCCTCTTTCCCCCTTCATTGCTTTCTCCCTTTGCTCTAATTAGAAAGAGGGAGAGAGAGTTAAAGAGAGATGATGAGAAAAAGAGTGAGAGATACTTACATGCTATTTCTTGTTTTATTTCACTTCCTTAAATCTATCATCATTCTATCTCCCTTATGTTCTCTCTCACTCTTCATTATTCTCACTGTCTCTACATCCTTATCTCTATCTAGAGAAAGGAATAGAGAAAGATGAAGAGAGAAATAGAGAGAGATAGAAAAAGAGAGAGTGGTTGATAAAGGGAGAGAGAGCAAAAGAATGTTTGCATGTAGAGGCGAGAGCGGTTTTTCCCTCCCTCCCTCTCTCCCTTAATCATTTCCTTACCACACTATCTCTTGCTTTCTGTCTTTGCCTTCATTGTCTCTCATCAAGTGAGAGAAAGGAATAGAGAAAGATGAAGAGAGAAACAGTGAGAGATAAGAAAAAGAGGAGCGGTTAATAGAGGGAGAGAGAGCAAAAAGAATGTTTGTATGTAGAGGAGAGAGCAACCAAAGGGAGGGGGAATATTTCTATCTTACCCTTTCTCCCTCCCTCCTTCTTTCCCTTCATCATTTCCTTACCACAGTATCTCTTACTTTCTCTCTATACCATCAATGTCTCTCATTATTTCCTCTCTCTCTCCCCTCTCCCTCTCTTCCTCTCTCTTTCTCTTTGCTTCTTTGCTTCGCTCTCAAAATTGCTTCGCTCTCAAAATATCTCAATTTCCTCTCCCACTCTCTATCTATCTCAAAGACGGTGAGAGAGGGACAACCAAAGAGGAGAGGAAGAGGTGAGAAGAAAGAGAGAGAGAGAGGGAACAAATAAATAGAGAGTGATTGAGATAGGGTCACTTGCTCTTTCACTTGCTCTTTATTTCACTGTCTTCACTGTCTCTCTCTCTCTCTCTCCCTCTCATTGTTTCATTTCATTTTTCTCTCCATCTTTCTCACTATCTGCCTCTCACTCTCTCTAATTCTCTACCTCTTTCCCCCTCCATTGCTTTCTCTCTTTGCTTTATTTAAAAAGAGGGAGAGAGAGTTAAAGAGAGATAATGATGAGATTCAAATTATTGAGCCACCCTAATAATTTCTCAATATTGTGCCGCTCATCTAATTGTAGGAACTTACTTTTCAACTTTATGGTAGTAACATTGAAATCTCAACCTCTATATCTTTTAACTATTTATTTCTT
>NW_018164574.1:385074-391365 GCF_001263595.1 Phalaenopsis equestris
TTTTTACACACTCTTCCCAAGCCTTCCTTTCACTCTCTCACCTCCATTTTCTTTATCTCTCACTCACTCTCTCACACCTCCATTTTCTTTATCCTCTCTCCTCCCCTCCCACATTTCTCTTATTCCCTCACTCATTTTCTCTCATCAATACCATAAACCTCTCAAACTATCTCACTCTTCTCTCTTATCCTCCATCTCTCCCTTAAAGAGCATGAGTGAGAGCAAGAATTAAAGAGAAAGAGAGCCGGATAGAGAGAAAGGCAAAGCGTGAGAGAGGGTGAGAGAGAACAAAGAGGAGGTTATATAAGAGAAAGTGAGAGCGAGAGAGTTATGTCTCGTGTTTGTCTTTCTTTTATTCACTTCGTCCTTGACTCCCCCCTCTCACCTCTCTCTTGCACTCTCTGCCTCAGTCTAGTTCCCTCCCTTTCCATCTTGTCTCTTTCTCTTTCTCTTCTCCTCATTCTCTCTTTTTCTCTTCCACTCTCTCTTCGACCATCCCTCCTCTCTTTGACTTTCTCTCTCATCATGATTTCAATTTTCCTTTCCCTCTTTATATCTATCTATATCTTTTCTCTTAAATCATCCTCTCTCACTCTTTCATGATATGAGAGAGGGATGGAGAAGAGGGGAGGGAGAGGGGAAGAGGAGAGAGGAGAGAGAGAGACAAAGATTGCATGTAAGTGATACTTCCTCTCTCTCTCTTGTGGCATCAACTTGTACATTATCTTTTTCTCTCTTGCTCTCTCTTACCCCTCCCTCTTGTTCTCTCTCTCACCCCTCCCTCTTTATCCCCTTCTCAGCCCTTCTCTCTCTCTTACTCAATCCCCCTTGTGCTATCTCTCTCTGCTACTGAACCACCCTCCTCATTCTCTTACTTTATTTCTCATTCCTCTCAAGAGAGATAGAAAGAGTAGTGAGATGGAGAGAAAGAGAGAGAAGAGTAGAGCGTGAGAAAGAGTAATAGAGGGAGGAAGAAAAAATATGAGACAAAGAGATATAGAGAAAGAAGAGAAAATTAAAGAAGAGAGTGAGATAATAGAGAGATAGAGAGAGATCTCACTTTCTCTAGAGTGGGAGAGAGGAAGAGAGATTTGAGTAAACAAAAAGAGGGTGAGAGAGAGTGAGATTGAGAGAGAGATTGATGGTATGAGAGTTGTTAGCGGTACAAGAGAAAGCTACAAACTTGTTGAGGGTGGGACAGTTAGGGTGATGGCGGAAAAGAGAGAGAGGATATGTAAGAGCTAGAGAGAGATGGAAGGAATAATAGAAGAGAGCAAGAGAAGGAGTAAGGAAGTGGAGAGAGTTAGATAAGGATATGGAGAGAAGTGAAAACTGAGAGAGGTAGAGAGACTAGGAGTGAAAAATAAAGTAGGAAAGAGAGTGACAGATTAAGTAAGAGAGAGAAAAAAAAGTGAGAGTGAAATTCGGAAGACCCACACTCTCTCTATTAGCATATCTCCCTTGTAATCTCTCTCTCATTTTCTCTCTATCACTCTTTCTCTCTCACTTTCTCTCTTGTGCTCTCACTCTCTCCCTCCCTTTCGCTATCTCTTTCTATGATTACTCTGTCACTCATTCTCTCTCATGCTCCCTCCCTCTCTTTTTTTCAAACTATCAACAAGTCTCTTTACTCATCCCAAACTCTCTCTTTTACTCTCTGCCTTTATCCCATTCTCTCTCTTTCTCCCTCCCTTCCTCCCTCTTTCTATCTTCTTATATTATTTCTCTCTCAAAGAGATTGAGATCAAGAAAGAGAGAAATATGGAGGAGGAGAAGAGGGAAGGAACACGTGAGTATGGTTTGGGGAGATAGATAGAGAATAAGATAATAAAGACAATGAGAGAGACCTCAAGAGCGAGAGAGGGAGATCACGAGAAAAAGAGTGTAAGTATAGAGCATAAGAGAGGGAGGAGGGAGGGTTAGAGGTAGATAGAGTGGAAAAAAGAATGTGACAGAGTTATAAAGTGGAGAAAGATATGGAGAGTCTCTCTATCCCAATCCTTCCATTCTCTCTTCAACTTTCTCTTATTCTCTATCGCTCTTTATCTCTCTTGTTTACCTCTCTTGCACTCTCTACCTCTCACCATCCCTCTCTTTTGTTCTCACTCTTGATATAGAAGGAGACATTGCTCTCTTTGCCTGCTCTCTCTCTCTCCCCTTCTATAGCTTTTTTTATTATCTTTTCTCTCCCACTCTCTAGCTTCCTTTCTCTTATCCTGATCCTCTGTCTTTTCTTCTCTTTTCTTCTCTTTCTCTCTATCTCTTCACTCTCTCTTCTCACTCTCACCATAAATCTCTCTCACTTACGTCACTCCTCTCCCTCTCTCTCTCTCTCTTCTCTCTTCTATCTCTTCCTCTCTTCCTAACCCATGCTATATTTTTTCAATTTCTCCCTCACTCTATCACCTCACACTTCTCTTTTAGCTCGTTGCCATTTACACTCTCACCCATACTCACTCTCCCTCTCTTCATCATTCTCTATCCTCTCGCTTCATCTCTCTGTCTCTCTTAGCACTTTCTCTCCTTACTTCCTCATTGACTTTTCATGCTCTCATTCTTAATTTTCTCTCTCCATTGTTACTCTCTCTCATCCTTTGAAGCTCTCCAACTCTCAACCTCTCTCTCTTACGCCTTCTAACTTCTCTCTCTAACTATGCATCTCTCACTCTCTCTTCTCTCCTCTTCTCTCTCTTAATCTACTATTTATCTTTTTTTAGCTCTCCCTATCCTGCTCTCAGACATGCTCTCCTTTTATATCTCTCACTCTTTCTTCTTTCACTTTCTGTCTCCCACTTCCTCATTTTTTCTAACTTCTACCCACTCTCTTCCCCCATATCTTCCACACTCTCAGCAGATATCTTGCTTTTCTCACTCTCTCACTCTTTCTCTCTCCCTCCTCTCTTACATTCTTCTTCACAACCACCTCCCTTTCCTTCCTCACTCACTTCCCCTCTCTCTTTCTCTCCCTCCCTCCCTCCGACTCTTTTACTCGTAGATACAAACGCTCTCTCTTTTTCCTCTCACTTTTTCCCTCTCCTATTCCATGTTTCGCCCTCCATATCTCTCTACCTTTCTGTATCTCACTCTATCCCTCTCTCCTTTCTCTCTCTCTCCCTTTGTCTCTTTCTCATAAGTCTCTCACACAATCTCTCATTATCTCTTACTCCTCTCACCCCCTTTCATCATGACTATTGCCCTCCTCTCTTTCTTTCTCTCTCTCTCGCTCCATCACAAGAGAGAGAAGAGAGTGGGAGAGTGATAGTGATGAGGGAAAGTGAGAGGTGGAAGAGAAAATTAGAGAGAAAGGGAGGGAGGGAGGGGAAAGAGAGAGTGAGAGAATGAGAGAGAGAGAAGAGCAAAAGAAAGAAAGAAAGCTCTATCTCCTTTTTTATTCTTTATTTCTCCTCTTTTTCTTGTCTCTTTATCAAGAGGGAAGGAGGGAGATAGACATAGAGAGTGATAAGGATAGAGAAAGTGGGAAAGACTACAGAAGTGATAAAGAGATAGGGTGATGGTGTAGAGAAAAGAAAAGCAAAGAGAGAGAGATGGATGAAGAGTGGCAAGAGAGGGTGAGAGAGGAACGAGAGAGAGAGGGAGAGAGTTGACTGAGAGAGTGAGAGATAATGAGATGGTGTGAGAGAGTTAATGAGATATAGAGAAAGAAGGATAGAGAGATATTTAGTGAGACAAGAGAAAGAGAGATACCGAGTGAGAGAAAAGAGATATATATAGTGATACAGAGATGGAGAGATAGAGAAAAAAAAGAGCATGTGAGATTGAGGGAGTGGTAAAGAGGTAGATGGAGAGAGACGTTGAGATAGTGTGTGACAAAGAAATACTTAGAGAGCGAAAAGAGAATAAGATAATATAGAAGATGGATAAAGGGAGAGGAGTGAGAGAGAGAGAGAAAGATGATGGAGAGAAGAAATAAGAAGAAAGAAGAGAGGTGAGAGAGAGAAATACAGAGAGTGAGGAAGTGAGAGGGATGAATTGAGAGAAAAGGGAGAGATAGCGACAAAAAGTGAGAGAGCAGAAAAAGAGGTAGAGTTCAAAGAGAGACAAAGAAAGTGTGGGAGACAGAAGAGAAGAGGAAGGGAGGAAGCAGGAAAGTAAGAGAAAGAGAGAGAAACTAAGAGGTAAGTGGGAGGGAGACACAGAGAGAGGGATAAAGCAACAAATAAAGGGGGAGGGGAGAGAGATTTCAACATTGAGATAGATGGAGAGAGTAAAGGAGAGAGAGGGTGAAAGAGTGGGTGACAAAAGAGGAGGGATGGTGGGATTAAGATGGATAGGGATAGAGTCAGAGGAAATGAGAAATAGAGAGATATCGTGTGATAGAGAGAGAAGTTGATAGTACAAGAAGGAGAGTGAGGAAAGTGAGAGGAAGGGAAAGGGGTGGAGGGATGGAGAAAGAGATAAAGAGCATGACTGAGGGAGAGGAAAGTCAAAGAGAGGATAGAGAAAGAAGAGATTGAGGGAGAGACAATGACAGATATCAAAACAATAAGAGGAGATATAAAAGGATATATATAAAGATTAAGCAAGAGAAAGTGTAAGGGAAGGAGAGAAAGATAGAAGGAGAGATAGAGAGAGGAATGAGAGATTAGGAGTGAAAGCGTGAGAGGGATAGAGTGATAGCAAGAGAGTGAAAGCAAAAGAAGAGAAAGTTTGTGACTGATATGTGGTAGAGAGATAACAAGTACAACAGAGGGAATAAAGTGAGGGACATCGAGAGATGGCATTTAAGAAGTGCTAGAGATAGATGTAGATAGAGGCAGTCAAAGAGAGAGATAGACAGAGGGATAAAGATTAAGGGATAGAATGAAAGAGATGAGTGAGATAGAGAGATGAAAAGTGAGAGGGAGAAAAATTGAGAGGGACATGTAGAAAAGAGAGAAATATCGAGAAAGAGGAGGGAGGGTAAGGAGTGAAGAGAGAGAGACAAGGATTGGGAGAGAGAGATATGTTAATAGTTTGAAAGAAAGAGAGAGAGATAGTGGGAAGAGTGTGAGAGAGTGAGAGAGAAGAAGAGAAGAATAAACGAGTGATCAAGTGAGTAAAAAGAGAGGAAGAGAGTTGGAATAGAAAGTGACAGTTAATGTGGGAGAGTGGTCACCCTATTCTCCTTAATGCGAGAGATTTGTCACCCTATTCTCTCTCAAACCCTTTCTTACTTTTCCTTGCACTTCCTCTCTTAATACCTCTCCTCCATATCTCTCCTCTCACTCTGACTCTCCCTTGCAAGTGTGAGAGGGAGGGAGGAGAAATGAGAGAAAGAGAGAATGGGAGAGAGGGAGAGAGAAAGATAATTAGAGGGGGAGAGGGAGAGGGACAAAGAAAAGTGAGAGTGGGGGAGAGAGTGTGCGAGATAGATTAAGAGTTGGAGATGAGAAGTACAATTAGAGAGATGGAGGGCAAGAGATAAAGAAATAAGAGGTAGAGTAATGAGAGATTAGACAGAGGGAGAGTACAATTAGAAAAGTACAGTTAGACATCACTCTCTTTCTCTCACTCATTTTCACATTACCTTTATTTTTTTCTCACTTTTGTCTCTCTTAATCTCTCAATCTCTATCTCTTTCTCTTTGCCACTTATTCTCTCTCTCTTTCTCTATGTATCTCTCTATTGCCCTTCTCTTTCTCTTCCCTCTTTTGCTCTTGCTCTCTCTCTAACTCTCTCACAAACTCTCTCCAAGTCTCTTACACATTATTTTCTCTCTCATCATCTCTCAGTCTCTATTCTTTGATTTTTTTCTCGCTATTTTTTCTCTCTCTCATCATCACTCTCCGCCACCCATCTTTCTCTTGCTCTCTCTTCACCCTCATTATCTCTCATAATCTCTCCTTTTATCTCTCTCAGTAAGAAAAAGAGAAAGATAAAGGGTTAGTGAGGTTGAAGGCATGAGAGAGATGGAGAAAGTGAGGGAGTGAGGAGAAATATAGAGATGTGGATAGTGAGAGATAAAGAGGAAAGAGAGCAAGAGAGGGGGAGGGAGGGAGGGAGGGAGAGAGGGATATGGAGTGAGATAGAATAATAAGAGAAAGACAGAGAGAAAAGGAAAAGTGAGGGAGTTAAAATGAGAGTGTGAGAGAGAAATGAAAGAGAGAAGGAGAGAGGGAGAGATGGATGGTTAGGGAGGAAAGGGAGAGAGATTGCAAGAGAGGATAGAAGAAAAAGAGTGAGAAGGGAAAGGGAGAGAGAGTTTGAGAGAGAAATAGTGGGATGTAAGGAGACGAAAAGGGGGAGAAAAGGGTGGGAGAGATAAAGCAACATAGAGAAGGAGAGAGAAAG
>NW_018164574.1:391467-392841 GCF_001263595.1 Phalaenopsis equestris
GAGAGAGAGAGATAAAGAGAGTGAGAGAGGGTGGGGTAAGAAGAAAATTTGTTTCGAGACAGAAAGTAATAGAATAGAGAGTGAGAGAGAGAGTTTGAGAGGCTTAATGTTGGAGAGTGATAGAATGAACAGAAGAAAAAGTTTGAAGAGAAAGATAACGCAAGAGAAAGAGTGATAGAGACAGAAAACAAGAGGGAATGAGAGCATAAGACAGAGAGTGAGAGAAGGAGATTGAGATGATGAGCGTTAGAAAGTGTGAGAAGAAGAGAGAGGGAGGGAAGGAGGTAGTGTTAAAAAGAGAGGATAAGGGTGGGATGGAAAGGGAGCTAAAAGAGAGAAATAATGAGCTATAGAGAGAGGAGTGAGAGAGAAAAGAAAAAAGAGAACTATGGGAGTAGGAGAAAAAAGTGGGTAAGATGACAGAAAAAATTGTTCGTTAGAGATAAAGGTAGAGAGAAAGAGAAAGGGGGAAGAAGGGAGAGGGGTTAGTGAGAATGAAGGAAAAGAGCAAGATATAGCAAATTAGAGACAAGAGTGAGAAAATAAGTGTGAGATAATGAGTAGGAAAGGAGGGGAGGCGTGTGAGTAAGTGAGAAAGAGAGAACAGGGTGAAAAAATAAAGAGAAGAAAAAGAAGAGAAGTTGATACCAAGAGGGAGAGAAAGGGAGAGAGATAGAGAGAGAGAGATGGGAAAAGAGGGAGGGGAATGAGAGAGCAAGCGAGTGGGAGTGGGAGTGGGAGAGAGAGAGATAATGAGAAAGAGAGGAGGGAGAGTGCGAGGAGAGAAGAGAGGAAAGGGAGAGAGATAGGATAGAGAGTGATAAGAAGAGAGAGAAGAGTGTGTGGCGTAAGAGAGACTATCAAAGAGTGATAGACGGAGGAACTAAAGGGGAGGTGAGATAGAGAGAATAGAGAGGGAATGACGATGAGAGAATGAATGATAGTGAATAAAGTGGGAGTTAGAGAGAGGGAGAAAGAGAGAGTGAGTGGGTGAGAGAGAGGTGAGTGAGAGAAACGGAGAGAGTATGACAAGAAAAGAGAGTAATGATAAATTAAGGATATAAGAAAGAGTGAGAGAAATGATTAAAAGAAAAGAGAATGCTTAGAGAATAACATCAAGGATTCATCTTCTTCTCTCTCTATATCACTAATTGCTTGCTTTATCTCCTCTCTCTTCTTTCATTCTCTTACTACCGAACTCCCTCACTCACTTACTTTTTCTTTCTCTCCCTCTCACTTCTCGCTCTCTTCTCGCTCTCAGTCCCTCGCTCTCTCGTGTTCCCTCTCTTCTATTCCTCTCCCTTGATTATTGTCTCTCTTTCACTCTTTATCTGTCTCACCTTCTTTATATCTCTCTCTCTTGGTCCCTAACTT
>NW_018164574.1:392941-405211 GCF_001263595.1 Phalaenopsis equestris
CATTTAAATACTTTATTTAAAATTTGAAATTTGAAATTTGAATTCAGGTGAGCTGGTGCCTAGCCCGTGCTCAGCCCGAGTCCAGCCTGAATCGGACCCGAGTCAAACCTGGGTTGAGTCCGGGCCCGCATCCCGCTAAAGGAGAAAAATGCATCGATTTTCGTGTAGTTCGCACGAGTGTGGAACCACAGCAATATAGGTGTCCTTCCTAGCTAAAATTGACGTTCCGGACGCGTCGGCGAGGTCCGTTTCGTCATCCGGGGTCGTCCGGACGAGTTTGCCGGCGGGCGAGTCAATTCAAGTCAAAGGCGTGTGTGGTGCAGGGAGTGCGTGAAAAGCGGCGTTCGCGAGTAATCGAGTCACAAAAGGGTTCACCTAAGGCTATTTGATCTTATAGGAACTCAATTTCGGGCCCTCTACATGTTGGTCCTTAGCCCTTGCAACTAAAAGTTGAGTGCTTCGAACCACTCATGCGAGTTCTTCACAAAAATGAGTCAAGAAGTGGCTTGAAGTTCTACGGGAGGTGGGCTCCATTGCTAGTCCGCTAGGATGATCAACAAGAAACTCCTAAGGCTAGATTCTAGGTTCTAAGAGTAGAAGACTAAGACCTCACTAAAAATGAGGTCAACAGGAGCTTAACAAGGTTGCTCATTTTTCGTGCCCAAATAGCTCTCCTATATAATTTTTCTTTTGATGTGGTCCTGGAAAGCTGCCTAACCTTCAATAAATTAACCAAGTTTCTGAAATCACAAAGTTTCTTGTATACCAAATTAGGATGAGAGCCCTTACAGCATTTTCCCAACATAAACTTGTCCCAAAAAGAGTTGTTGTCTAAATTTGATCAAGATTTTGCAAAGATTAATCTGTTGTAGTTTTTTTAGTCCCTTAACGCCAATTCCACTAGCAAAGGTAGGTTTCGCAGCTTTCTGCCAGCTAGCCCATGGAGCTATTTTCTCTATGCAAACCAAAGATCCTTGGAGCTTTTTGACATTCTCCAAGAAGACAAGACCTCTTTTCCACAAGCTTGAGGACCTATTTTTTATACTTTTTTGTACTTCTTTTTATGTTTAATATAAAATGCACAACCTTCACGAAAACTTCACAAGGCATCTTTGGTCAATGCTAACCCTGCTCACCTTCGTCAATCAAGTCAGAGAATAAAGTTGGGACTGTCTCTGAGTCATGAGGTTCAACATCTCTACCATCTACGTAGACGCCACATTCTTGTTGCTCTCTCCATCGATGATGAGACTGCATATTTTTCCTTCGTTGTGTAACGGGTGTAGAATATATTATGATGAAGTCACTACGGATCTCTTGTATACTCATTCAATAGAACACGTTGAGCCACGAGCATCTTACCCTCATCCTAAAATGATAAACCTCACCCTGTTCCTCAGCAAACCTCCTCATCGCTAGCCTCCATTGTGCTCTGTTGGGTAAAAAAAATAACACAACTCGTCAGGCAATTAAAGGTCATGTATCCAAATCCATGGCATTTGAAGCATTTTCAAGCTTATAATTTAAGTGTGTTATTCTTCTCAAGCTTTTTTCACTCGGGTTGACCCTGCCTTTATTCGAACTAATTTTCTCAACTCCCTAAGGCCTGCTCCTGCTAGTGTCTCAAACTGCGGGTGGTTGCCTGATTGGTGGTGGTGGTCTACTCTGTTTCTGTTGTATCTCCATCTTCAGAGCTAAAGTCTGGACATCTCCAAGTGAGCAATAAAGTTTTAGCTGCACAATGTTGCTGATAGCAAGTTTTAGGCCTCCTAGATAACAGGCTATGGTATGTTCTTTTGACTCGACCAACTCATACTTCATCTGCAACCGGTCAAATTGCGTTGTGAACTCCTTCACAAACATGTCTCTCTATTATAGGTGGTGGAGTCTCGAAAATATATCCTGGCGGTAATGAGGAGGTAGGTATTTTCTCTGCATCTCCTTCCTCATCTTCTCTCATCTAGTAATATTCTCACTATCTTGTCTCTTCCTCTTCCTCTACAAGTTTTCCCACCACAAGAAGGTGCTCTTTCTCAAGTTCATAGTTGCAAGCTTCACCCTTTTATCTTTTGGCACCTCTTTGTAGTCAAAGATCCTCTCAATTGATTGTAGTCATTCGATAAAGTAGTATGGATTCATACCTCCATCGAACTCTAGTAGATCCACCTTTATTTTAAACTCTTTGTGTCCTCCATATGTGACCTCCTTCCTCGATTGTTATGGCATTTCTTTTTCATCACTGAAATTTTCCCTATCGAAAGGGCGAGAATTCTTGTTTCTTTCACCCCTTCAACTTGTCACGATTGAGGGTAATTATCTCTGACTTTCATCCTCTATGTCTGTAAGCCCTGCGGAAGTCAATAGATTTCTCGCTATATCTCTTCCTGGATAGGCTCGGACATGTATCTCCTTGGTGACATGGCTAGGGTTTAGGGTTAGGAGATGAAAGAAGTTGTATCAGACTAATTAAAGGTGTAGGAAAATTAAATTGGGGTTGCTGATTTTGAAATCGGTAAGGAAAAGTTAGGGTTAGGTCAAATTTTGTCTGTGGTTTGGGAATATGAAAGAAAACTTATGGGTGGAGGTGACTTGGGTAGGGGCAAATGCTAGAAACCCTAGGATAATACCAAAGTTAAACTAGCTCTGATACCAAATGAACTGGAGCTAACTCAAATAACAATAGAAATATAAGTATAATGTTGAAATTCAAAGGTTACAAAGATGACTCTGCAAAATAAGAATAAATCAACACAAAAAAAACATATGGCCTTCTAGGGTCAGAGTGATAGGGGTGGGCACCTGCAAGACAATAAGTGTGTTGACTGATTCGAGTGATATGAAAAAAGTTGAAGGGTTTGATGAGGGGTGTTGTAGGTGTTGGAAGGGTTGGACGGAGTTGTGATAGGGTCTAGAATTCTGAGTTTTGATAAGTCTAAGCTCCTGGACTAGGTCATGACATCCCAAGACTATATAAAATATTTAATATAGTCCGTTGTCAATTAATATAAGAGTCAAAATGACCCTAAGTTAAAAGAGAAGAAAATTAAAGTTAAAGTTAATGAATATTGGGTATTTCATAAATTCACATCTTGAATTTTTTTTAATCTAATACTTAATTTTTTTTAAAAAACGATTGGGTTATTATATAGAAAATTTATCAATAATAATTGTTAAATTCTATGAATTTCATATGCACTAATTTGATTATAGAGCATTTAAAATAAAGCAAATGATATTGGTAATATTAAAATAAGTTATATCCCAAATAAAGTAAAAAAAAAAATTAGACTTTATAAAAAGGTCAAGATATAAATTCCTAAAGTATCTCATTTTTAACTGTATCAAATCTTTTATACAATCGTGATTCTAAAATGGCCTCCTACAAGTAATCGGAGGATCATTTGGGTTTTTTTCTTAAGTTCAATATATTTAAAAACTATCAATGTGAGATATTCTAAGGCCTACAAGTTTAATAATGTGAATCTACTATAAAATCTATGAAAGCATGAAAACACATAAATATACAAATTAAAAACTTCTAATTTTGATAGTTGTTTGTTAATAGAAGAGACAATGAGAAATAAGAAAGTCTTCAATGCAGATGATAATTTAATAGCTTTCTACTAAAATCATATGTAGATTCTCAAAAAATTAAGCAATTGTAGAAAAAATAATTTGTATCGAACTTAACAAAAGCCAAACACACTTTTAGTCCAGTAACAAAATAAAAGAGAGAAGAAATAATCCAAGGTATGCCTAACACATCCAACAGAAATTTTATTAAAACCTAAATGATTAATTTTTTTGTCAGTTACAATTTTTTATATTCACAAAATTCTCCTCATATTTATATTAAAAGAAAAAAACCCGGAAAATAAAGTTTTAAATCTCTACAAGTCTAAGTCAAACACCAAAGTTTAAATAGTCTTAATTAATTTAGACATGGAACCAAAAATAATGGTTTACAAAGTAGAAATTAACTGATAATGAACAATTTATTCTTTGTTCCAGTTATGAATTCTTTTGCTGGGCCTCACCAAGCTATCACTGATCTCTCTCTAGAATACATCCAACATGACTTTAACTTTTATAGTTTGATCGCATCCATACCAAACAGTCAGGCTAAATATCTCTAAGCTTTCATTAAGTATCAACGTAACAGATCCAAATCCTCAAATACTAGCAAATTTCATGAAAAATGATACTCTGTTGCATTTAGAATAGTAATGAAATTTTAGCAATAATAGGAAGTCATGCCTTGAATTTGATGATTTCAGAGATTGTGATAGTGTATAAATCAACTGGGTCCAACATTCTTCAGCATCCTATTCTTAGTAACAAAGAGTATATCATGGTTAATTAAATATGCAATAATGAATGGAGTCAAAAAGTGTAAATAGCCAAATAACACCTGTTGCATATAGGCACCATTGTGCTGCTGTGCAAATTGCGGATACTTCTTCCGTAAGACCTATAACCACAAAAAATGGTAAATTATTGTTAAGGAAAGATGATTATGTGTCTGTGTCAATATCTTATATATAGTAAAAGCCAATATAATAATAAGAACAATAGAATACAACAACAACAACAACAAAACCGTTATACATGAATCCTTTTTCTCCATTGCGTCCTATTTAGTGTCATATTTTCATTTAATTCTAATAAATTAAGAATATTTTTTATACAATATGCACAAGTTCTCCTATGTCTACCTTCGCCTTTCTTAACATAAGTCGAATCTAAAGCATCTACTCTTCTAATCAGATCATCAGATGGTTGACGTTTAATGTGACCAAACCATCTAAGATGCTCTCTCTAATTTGTCTGTCACTGGAGCTACACCAGCCCTACCACGGATATATTCATTTTGCATTTTGCCTTTAAGTGTTAGGCCACTCATCCACCTAATCATTCTCATCTCGGCAACACTTAACTTAGTTTTATGCTTCTCTTTTAAATGCCAACATTCAGCGCCATATAGCATTGCAGGTCCCATCACACCATCTTATAAAATATTTCTTTCAGTCTAAGCGGTACTTTTCTATCGCACAATAGGTCCGAAGCATTCCTCCACTTCAACTAGCTAACTTGAATTCTACTAATATCATCCCCATCAATATCACCATCACTTTGAACAATAGACCCGAGATATATAAAGCGTTCACACATTTTAATAATTTGATCATCCATAGTTACATTTCTGTCATTAGAACTATTACTACTAAAATTACATTCCATGCATTCAGTTTTAGTTCTACTCAAACGAAGGCCTTTAAACTCCAAGGTAGACCTCCATAATTTAAGTTTTTCATGAGCTTTTTCTCTTGTCTTGTGCACAAGGATATCATCAACAAAAAACATACACCAAGGTACATACCCTTGTTAGTGTCCAGTAAGACCATCCATAACTAAAGCAAAAAAGATATGAGCTTAAAGTCGATCCCTAAATAAGAATTATAGAATATACATATTTAATTGTCAGTTGAAGGGAACAGACAATCCGATTCTGCTACTAAGGAGACAAAAAAATGAGGTGAGAAGGATTCATCCAAGCAAAATAGAAAGCATCGAAGGGATTTGAAATAGATGCATGCAAAGCGATCTCGACTAAATGAAGAACAAGGACAATGATTGAACAGAACATGAAACAAAGTTGGGCAAAAAGTGGAGTCGCGTGCGAGAGACAAAGTAGTGACCAGTTGGATAATTGTTGATGCAGCCGCTATGATTACAAATACAGAGAAGAGATCATGTGAAGCAGCATCAACGTGTGAAAGGTGATTGACACATCCAAGAATAGTGCAGGGAAGTAAAGAGTTGTAGGTATTGTCGAAGAAGCAACAAGCCAAATAATGAGAACGAGGGAGAGTCGAACAAATAGAATTGATTTAAAAATTGGTGTGATGTAAGAGTTTCAAATTTCAAATATAATAATTTTAATTTAATGTTTATTGAGTATTAATATTAGCTTTTACCAAATGACACTAGAAAATAAAAGTATAAAATATAAATCAAAAGATTAAAAGGTATGCTTGATTTTGTAAGTAAAGAGAAAAGGAATTCAGGTAAGTTTCTGCTTATGTCTTTTATTTTGGTATAAATATTTAAGCCCTAGAGTAGTTTAAATTAGAAGAGTGAGGTTCTGAATGGAGGACAACAGTAAATTTGGTAAAGGGACTGTTGATTGAGCAAATGAAGAAATTACGTAAGAAATGCAATTAAATTAGAAAATTTTATGCATTTTATTATAAAATATGAAAATGGAACTTATTATTTTATGATGTAGACGTATATCTAAATTTTATATTTGAAGCATGCAAAAATTAGGAATTTTAGTGCTTTTGTACAATAAAGTGTACGCTGAAAAAAAATTATAAATGAGTAAGCTTAATGAAATTAAAGATAGCATATTAAATATTATGAGAATCTTAAATTTTAATTTAATACAATTTATCTTTGCAGGTACTAAATACAGTAGGAGTGAGTTAAGTGACAATGAAAATCTACATAAGATTGAAGCGAGAAGTTACACACTTTATATTAATTACATTTCTTTTAAATTTTATAAGCATTAATTGATTCGTATGATTTCAATTAGACTATACCTAAAAGGTATAAAAAACAAAATAGTCAATTGATAAATTAACAACAATTAGTTTCATTTAATCACATAATCATTACGCTTAGAAAGACTCCTCACATTTATATCCATAACTATTATTTAATTGATTGAAATAAATATAATGATAATCAAATGAAATAAATATATAAATCAATCAAAAGAATCACCCTCTTATAGTATTAGTTGACAATGCAATTGTAATCGTACAAATAAAAAAATGGACAAGACTTGTAAAAGAAAATATAAATAAATGATAGCTTAGTGATACAATATTTTAGACGATGCTCCTAACATAACTTCTTAAATGAAATGCAAACATAAATATTTAAAAATTTCTAAAAAAAAAGAAAAGTTAGTATTTAGTCAATTGGACATGAGCATGCTAGAAAATATGCATAAAAATTAGTGTATACTATAGAACTGTAATTATTTACTAAGTTATTATATAATTTAGCCTGTTATTTGAATGCTTATTACAGATAAAGCTCCTTAAGTTGAATGGCTAACATGTGAGATTAGGAGCAAATAAAAATAAATACCAATGAAATAATTTTAGCTTATTTTAAAGTTTTAGATTAAAATTAATATATGAAACTTGATTTAAATATGTGAATTGGATGTGATCTTTAATTTCTATGTTCAATGGCTCTTAATTATTTTGATGATGATTTTGGATTGTTCAAAATTTTGAGAATAATATGTCTCCTCCGTCCAACCATCCATTCTCTCATAGATAACTTTAAATTTGTTGGGGCGAGTTATAACAACATTTATATAAGGAAAAGGCAAAAATCAACATGTAAATAAATAGGGTGTATTAGTTTAGACATTTATTAATTCTTGTATGGAAAATAAAATAAAATGTTTTGGTATATAAGACTATAGCCAGGTTTAATCCAGATTTGATCTCCACTAATATCATCAGAGAGATGACTGTTTCTACATTGACAAATTTTAAAGATATTTTTTAAAACAGTAATATGTAGAAAAACATTTCTGGGATCAGAAACTTAAGAGAGTCAAAAGAACGAACTGATAGATTTTGAAAGAATGATTCAAGTCCATCAATAAGGAATAAACAATTAGCAATAAAGTAAAAAAAAAAAACTTAAAAATTTGGCACCAACAATTACTGAGCAATTTATATACTTGGCCTTTTACGTGCACGTAATTTTCTCAAAAACTAAGGTGCAGCAAAAATCATCAGACTACTTTCATCCAACTTGGACAAGTTCAACTTTTAGTAACAACCACCTAACATTATCGCTAAGTCCCTGAAATAAGTGATTAAAAACCAGCTTCCTAGACAACTTATAGATCGAAAGTTTTCAAGGCATAGAATTGCCAATGGGTGCCTGAGCTTGATTTTATCCATGTCCCCTTCAACCTTTTCCATAATCCTTGAACTAGCTGAGGAAGTTGAATGGAGAATCAACTTAATATTAATTACCTAATAGAACCAAGTTAACCCAAATCAAACATAGGCAACAACATCACGGATGATGTCAAGTTATATCACCACCAAGGCAATAAACATAACAATAACCGACAGGACAAGAAGCACAGAAATTTTGAAGGATTAAGAAAAAGTTTGCAAAATAATTAATGTGAAGCCATCTAGAAGTGAACTAACCGACAAAAACTGCAATGGAGCAACTGGTCTGACAGTTCTATCAAGTTCACTAAAAAGATCACGTGCTGCAACCGTTAAAAGATGTGAAAACTGATCCAAATCATTACTTCTTCCGGAGTTTGTGTAGCTACTCATAAATAGAAAAATGACAAGCTAAGTGAGAAAATGGGTGGCTGCATAGGTAAGTGAATATTAACAATTAATCAAATAGAAAAACACCACTGAGTGTGGGGAAAATTCCAAGAAAAGACCAAAAGCTCACTTCTGTAATGCTGCCTTCAACTCAGGAACAGAATGGAGGCATTGCAGAGTAGAGTTCATGTAGCAGGTGTTTCCCAGATTAAAGAGGCCGGCACTCTGGCCCTGATGATGGTAAACAAAAATTTCAATCAATCAAAAAAAGGAAGAAACAATGCGGCAATACAAAACAAGCGAAGGCAGACATTACGATTAATACACTATATAAAGAACAGCGAACAAGCATATGATGAGTCAAAATTTTTAATAAAGACACAACAAGGTTAATGTGTTTTTGTACAACATCGATCTAGGGCATTTAAAAATGTCACGCATTTAAAATTTTAACTACAAACAATATTTAAAATTCTAATGCAAAATGTTGCAGCTTTTTAGTTAACAAAAAATTAGATCTGCCCTTATAAGTTGGAATCTTAGAAGTCCCTCTCTCCTATATCAAAGATGAGCAAATAATTTAGAGGATGTCAAACTAACCAGGTCACCAGCAACCCACAAACAACAATAACTCAATTTAAAAATGATATTTACTACTTGCTGATTTTCTTCATGATGATAAGCTGTGACCTCCAAGGTAACGCCCTTGATTGATCAGAACTAAAACAACGCCAATATAACCACCGATACAGTACAGTCATAGTTAGTAAAATGAGATAAATTGTGTTATATAGATTTGAATGCTGGGCGATACTGAAGACACAGAAAGCCTAAATGAGTACAAAGAATTAAGATAGAACTGCAATAAAACTAGAAAGAATAGATTGAGACATGATTATATTGAAGGTATGGTTAGAATAACATCTATTGTACATAATTTAGTGAAAAATAGGGATTTAGTTAGAATATATGTGACAAAGAAAAGAAAATGTACCAACAACATGACTAGAATTATTGTCAAGGGATTATGAAGGACGAGAGGATACCCAAAGTAGCATGAATAGATATTGCGCAAAAACATTAGGTCTAACAACTCCAGAAGTTCCGCATTTCCTCGTATTGGAGAAGCCACAAATGATCAAGATTCAAGGCTTCCTCTTGAATCTAATGGGAATTTATTAAGTAATGATATGCTGGTGAATAGGAGGCTTCATATCTTATTCACTAGATGGAGCTATAAGAAGGAAAAAAATCCATTATTACTCTCATATTTTCACCCATTTTCAAACAAGAAACCCCGACTAAGTGGCTTTCAAACTTTAATGTTTATCTGTGCTCCATTCTATAATTATTTTGTCCTACGTATTTCTTCTTTTATTCTCTTTGAAAATTCTTGCTAATTTCCATTACCATATTTTGACCTGGTTATTTATGATGACTCACAAGGAAAATTTTATAAGATATTCCTGAATGAGTATTTAATCACTTTTTTCAAAATAATAATAATAAGGATTTAATCACTTTTCATTCGCCAACTAGAATATAATTGTTTTCTATTAAAGATGATTTACCCAGTGTGCATCTAGCTCACACCAATCTCCAGAGTGGTGCAGGATTATTGCACCTAATCATACCCCGACATTGTAGAAGGATTATTTTTATGATTTAAACATATCACCTCAAGAACAAAAATGCAATTGTAAATTAATAGTCTCAATGAAAACATCGAGATTCAAGCTACTACTTTTAACATGACGGGTAGTGGTAGAAATATAACCTATAGGAAAATAATACTAAATTTTCTTGAACTTCTTTTGCTATGAATGCATGATAACGGTTGATGGAGTTGTGCATGTAAATTGATTTTATTATATCATATTTTCAATAATAACATTGAAAAACTTAAGAAATGATGATTCATGATAATATTAGAAAGAAGTATGTTGATCCAACTAGTGCTATCCTTTCAATACATCAGTTGCATGATGTTAAACTATAAATTTGTAAGAACACATCATTAATAATCAGGTACCACGGAATATCATAATGCCTAGATCACATAATGATAAGGCTGCGAATTTAGTCGAAGATTGTTAATGATCAAAAATTGATTCGAATTCGGATTGAAATAAGTGAGCCAAGTTATGAGCCAAAACTGTGGATTGAATTTTTTTCGAGCCGAATTCAAGCCATACATGGTCAGCTCCAGCTGATTCGAGATCAACTCATAATATTTTTTATTTGTAAAAATTATATATATAATGCTAAGTAAAATTGAATACAAGGAGTCACAAGCCAATTTAGAACTGGATCGAATCAAAACAGCTCAATTGAAGCCAGTTAGTTTCAATTTTGAGCCGAATTAAGCTGATTATGAGCTGAAAAGCATCCGAAAAACTCAATTTGAGCCAGCTCATTTCAATTTCGAGCCAAATTGAGCTCGATTCAATTTCGAGCTGGCTCAGCTCGAAATAGAATATAATGAGCCACGAGCCGATTTCGAGCCGCACTAAATCTATTTGAACCGACCCCAACTCGGTTCGAAATTGAAACATTAATAACCCTACATAATTACTCTTAAAGCCCAAGCCCAAGTTTTTCAACCTAATACAACAAAAGAAGGAAGTAAAGCAAAGCAAGCAAATATTTCATCTTCCAAAAGAACGACAAAATACATGCAAAAGACTGTTTGTCCAATTCTTCTGCAATATTATATGTTCAATCATACCTGAAGCCCCTCTTTGACACCCTCCGTCATAGCCGTCTCCCATCTTGAATTCTAGTCCATGCATGGCTTAATAGACAATAACAGAAATCTCTTGCTCTTTTTAAAAACGTTGTAACTCGTTTAAAAACTATACTTTCACAACAACATTCTTAACGTAATTTTAGCCTAACCTTCATTGCTAAATAATATCATAGCATTTAGGAAATCATTGGTCAATTTTGACGTTAAAGCAGTGGAAGATAGTTGGTTGATGCTGTAGATGGTAGATGACTTTCCATAACATATTTTTTTATCAAAATTATATAAGTATATTACAGCAGGGTGCAGCACCTTAATACATATGTCTGTATAGGAATATTTGAAGTAACAAAGGTATAATTTCAAAACCTACAAAAAACCATCTAGGTGGTCTCACTTGCCAGAAGATTAAGCCAGTCGCTTACCACAGTAACCACTTGTTCTTCTTCTGGAAGATCTTCCATAAACACAGGACCTTTTTCTGGAACTTTCACAGCTTCATCAGCTGTACCCATCATCATCAGCCTTTGTCCCTATAAAGCTAAAAAGTTTGGAAAAATACAAGCGCAAAGAAAAGAATATGAATAAAAGAGGATTACAAGCAAGCATCGTCACCTGCTTTACTCCTAGAGTAGCCCAGTCTGCATCATCCTATACAAAAAAAAAGATTTCTTAACCAGCTTATTATGATATCATAGATCATCACTATGTCTAGTTTCGTAAAAGTAAATTCTATACCTTTAGGAGACCACCTTTCACCATGATCTTTTGCCTTTCAGGAGGTACACCAGTTAAGTCATACAACTGACACTTAAAAACATAAGGAGGCTGACTGGTGTCTATTTCAACCGCTGGAAAAGTTTCCTTTTGCCATTTCACACTCACTGTGCAGAATTCCATGTTAAAAGAAGGCAACACAAACATAAAAAGATTATACCTTAAAAAAACAGACAGTTAGCAAGCAGAACTTTGATTAAGGGAAAAATATTACATTAGTACTACGCACCTAGAAATACGGTGCTTAGCCAATAAAATCACGCCACTTGTGATAGGAGAAAAAAACGGCGCAGTAACACGGGGAATATTCCCCTCCGTGTTATTCATGTGTTATTGCGTGTTATTCATGTGTTATTG
>NW_018164574.1:405336-438650 GCF_001263595.1 Phalaenopsis equestris
AGAGAAAAAAACGGCGCAGTAACACGGGGAATAGTTATTCCCGTGTTATTCATGTGTTATTGTGTGTTATTCATGTGTTATTGATGTGTTATTGTGTTATCATAACATCAAAAATATTCCTATGACACAATAACACATGAATAATACACAATAACACATGAATAACACGGAGGGGAATATTCCCCGTGTTACTGCGCCGTTTTTTTTTCTCTGTCGCGCAGGGTGTCGTGGCGTTATTTCATTGGCTACGCATGTTACTCTACGTGCATAGTACTGATGTAATATTTTTTCTTGATTAAGAGAATACCAGGGATGATGTATAACACGCCATATTAACAATTAATGATACACTTCAGATGAATATTGCATATTCTACTGAATATCTATTTTGTTAGTCAAAAAAAAAGAGAGCACAATGAATTATATTAAACCCAAAAACATGTGTCCTGAAGATGGTCAGCTCCTTTCTAATGTGTAATTATTAAATTGCCTCAAGAGCTTCACATAAAACAAAGGAAGTTATTGCTACACAATTCTTGTAAATTGATTTACAGGAGGGAGTGGTGACAGCACAGATCATGTTAAAATCAAAATGAACAGGAACACCATATAAGACCCACATTTCTACATGTGTTGCTGATAATAAGACCCACATTTCTACATGTGCTGTTGATAAAAGATGCTATCTGTAAAACTAGATAATGCTGAGTTTTTTTTATGATTTTATTAGCCTAATTCTATTTATTCGTCAATGTTTTTTTTTTCTCGTGAAACAATATAGAATTGGACCTAAGTCAATAACCAATAATCATCTAAAAATTAGGGTGGGTGGGGACACAAGAGGAAGGGATCACAAAATCATGAAATGCAAGGTTGGACCTTCAAAAACATTCATATAATCTTTGTGTTGTTACCATTAATCTCTCTAGAATGTAAACTTGTCCCAAGGTCAAAGAGAGATCACGAGTTTTCTCACCAAACTCTGATTTCCTACTAAAATTATGCCAAAAAATATCCTCCAAGAACCACAACTATGATCGGCAACTGAGTTCCATTAGTCTTTCTCTTTCTGTTCGAGATGCACAAATTTAGCATCTAGTGAACGGGAAATAGAGGTTGATGCAGTGGTGTATCATCAATGAGGCAGTGTGGATAAGAAGACAAAAAGAGGTTTCTCCATGATGGTAGGCAGCTTGACTGATAAGACAATTCTTTCAGAGTTTTCTACAAATTTTGAAAGAAATTTTAAACTACCCACAAACTACACCCCCCGTCTACCCCCTCCACTTCTTGTTTTGGTCAATGCTTTTCATTGTAGGTTCTTCCACGTGTACATTTCTGATAAAAATTTGGTTGTGAAGCTTCATTATCTTGATTTAAGAAAATAATTACTTCAAAATTTATTGAAGTTGAAATTGAATTGTATATTCATCGAATTTCTGCGATTAAACTAGGATTATAACAATTTAATAAATTTTTTTTATGTATGATTTAAAACCATGAGCTTTGTCCATGAATTTTTATACAAAAACAATAAATTATTAAAGGGAATAAATTCCATAATTGTGACTTTTGAATTTGTCCCTTCATTGAATATATATTTGAGAATTCTTATCGTTAGTACATTAATCAAAATTGGCAAAAATTTTTGGCATGTCCCACTTGATTTACAGATCGAGCCAAGAATAAAAAATTAGAAATTTCTTTAAGCAGCTTTTTATCAAAAAAAAAAATTTCAAATATGGATAAAAATTACACCAAAGGCCTCTCAACCTCCACCTACAGAGACAAGATGAAAGGAGATACCTCCCCTAGCCAAGGTAGAAAATTATTTTTTCAATTTTACCATAAATTATGTCCCTTGACCAGACATAGTAGCATGTTTTTGTAGGATGATAGTCTAGGAAAAAGGGTGATGTGACAACAATTGACAACACATGTCCATCGTCTGGTAATGGGTTGTTGGAAGATCTATTTTTTCCAAAAATCTAAACCAAATCAATATTTAGATTGACCATGGAGCCATTGAGATTGTTAAAGCGTTGTATAAGATCCATACTATGTTTTGGAGACCCGTGACAAAACATTTTAGATCATAGTAAAAGAACTATAGAGAATGCAACAACAACAACAACAAAGCCTTAATCCCACTACGTGGGGAAACTATAGAGAATGTCTTAAGAAAAAATTATTTTAAAGCTTTTTGGAGACCCATTACAAAACATTTTAGATCATAATAGAAGAGTTATAGAGAATGACTTGAGTGAAAACTCACTTAAAACTTCATGAAAGAATTTTAACTGAAATGGCAAAACAATGGGCTTAATAGTAATGGACATGTCATGAATTCAGATATTCTTTCCTGAAATAGGGAGGATGATATCAAGAATGAATTGGAAAATGTAGTTTGTAATAGTGATAAAAGCGTGGATGAAACAATAATGTCTTGTAATTTGGCCTTTCCAAGGAATAATGTATTTATTAAAATATTAAAAACATCCTGATGTCATGCACTCTTTGTACACCTTAAAAATAATTTATTTTCTTCTCATCTTTTGCTATGAATTTCTTATGTTTGCATATCCAGCATGTTATTGTATAAATTTTACGGACTTCATTGATTTCAGATGAAAGCATGCCCTAGAAATCCTTCTAAAAAGAGAATTGTCTTTCGAATTTTAAGAAAAACTATTTATATCATGGTATCGTGATGTACTAGTTATAGATTGGTTTACAGATTATGGAAGATTTCTTCATTGAATGAGCATACAATGGAAATTTTAGAGTTAAGTATGCTTCAAACAACTAACTTGCCAAACTTCATAAAAACAATACTTTATAAATACTTGATTACTGAAAAAAAAGAACTCTATTTTTGAAGAGTAATCAATATTAGCAAGCTTTTTTGCGGGGGAAAAGTAGATGACTTTCGCAATCTCTTTATAGTGGAAAGATCATTAGCAAGGAACAAACCCATCTCCTTTTTAATTTGGACATTTATCAAATAATTTTTATTTAGATTTTTAAAAGATGACAAAATAATTGTTGGTTTTCTAGAATGCCTCTCAAGCTCTAATGGGAACATTTTGCCAAATTTTAGCCAAATTGTAGAATTAGGGATGATAACTTACATTCCCCAAACCCTTATAAAGAGCGACTAAGTATTTGAGAACTTGTCCGCCTCCCTTACGAGAAAATGAAGTGGATTCAATCCATCAAATGATGGTGTTGAGTATTCTTTATTTCCTCTAAATGCAGTGTAATTTTCTATGACTCAAAAAAAAAGATCTTATATGGAATTTCTAATAAAGACCTTGTCTAGTCCTATGCCCTTTAAGGCTCTCAATCAAGATGCCCTCCTAGGACTTTTTAAATAAACAAAGATTATGTTTATTACTATTCCTCTTAAAGTCCACATATCTCAAAGCCCAAATAAAAATTCTAAATACAAAAAGATTTTCAATCTTAGTGCCCTCGTGATGTCCATATGATGATGAACAATCCTACGGAATTCTAAATATGGACATTTCTTAGTTGTTATGCCCTCAAAAGATCTAAAGCTATAGAGCTCTCATTGGAATTTTAGATGAGTAATTTTTTAACCAACTTTGTTCCTTCTTGAGGTTCATGTGGTAATAAGCTGCCCTAAGGAGTTTTAAACATAGAGAAATGTGTTTGTTATCCTACCCTTATAAGGTTCATATATTATAGAGCAATTGTAAGGATTTTATATAAATAGAATTTCATCCGAGTTCATACCCTATTGGGCCAAGTAATAAGAAACCCTTTTTAAGGACTTAAGGCCTTTATATGCTATTATGCCATTTTGAGATACATGCAAGATTAGCCCTTCAAAAGAGTTCTATTTAAAAAATTAGAGACAGAGCTATAGCGAAGAGATAGGAGATAGCTACTTAAATGTATTTAAGTAGGAGATCTTATCTCTATAGTAGAGGAAGGTTGAATCCAGCAACATTTTGAAAGAATGATCCCGGCCAACGAAATTTATATGGAAGATGGAGGATCTCTAAATGAGATTCCCCAATATAGTGGATACCATTCTCTAATGCATCAATAGCAACTTCACTAGCAAATGTCCTTTAGACAAGAGATAGAAAGAAAAAAGCTTGACTTGAAGTGGGAAAGTATTACTTAAATGGTGGAGCATTTCTTAAGAGAATCTTGTTCAATGCTCGAAGCCCTCTGATTCTTTAGTTAAATGAAGACCCTTCTACCACCTGCCCCGGTTGGCTTCATATAGCATAGAGCCGTCATTGGGGCCTTCTAGTGATGTAGCTTTGAAATAAATTATCCCAAGGCTTGTTACTACTATATTAGTCTTCTAATGTCCCTAAAAAATCTAGAAATTATTTTCGAGGAGTATAAAGCGTTGGTGGAGTAGTTAGTTGGCCAAACCATGAGAACCCATCTAGGCCAATCTCTTGTTTGCTTGAATTTGGTTCAAAAGAGTCTATAAATACGGAGTTAGATGGACTTGAAACCAATTGGAGATGATGGAAAAATATTTAAAACAATGATATGAAGTTCTTGGAATTTTTCTAGGGCAAACAAAACCCATTTTATATACTGATTCACTTCTTTAAGACTTTATTATATTAAGATGGTTGGAAATAATTGGAGGAGTGCTGATGTTTGTAGTTTAGCTTTGGAGTATGTTACAATTTTTCAAAGACTTTTAAAAAGGCAAATGAGGGCTAAATCAGTACTAGGTTTTTCAAACCAAGACTAAAGCAACTTAAATAAATCAATGTATCTTCCAAATTTTTCAAAAGAGAAGTTAGGTTTAGACTAAGTGATGATCGAAATAATGTAGAAGAAGATTAGGGTTAAATGCATTCAAAACTCACAAAAAAAGCCAAACTAATTTCCTTGCAAGAAGAAGGCCTCCTAGCTACCAAGACAAAGTGAAACGGCATTATTTCACCAACATATTTCAAAATTCATTTTGATCATCATTTAAAATCTCCATAAAAATATATATTTAAACCACCCCTCTATTACTATTTCACTAAAAAATTCAAAATCATCAAGGAATTGGAGTGATTCCTTCAATGTAGGAAATGGTTAAGTGGTTTCTTGGTGATGTGAAGGCATACCCTCATTTGAGAAAAGTGAGTTAATGTGGAAATTTAGTTGACAATGATATGCTTAGAACCTTACATGGTCACCCACTAATGTTGAATTTGACTTTTATTGAATTCAATGTGGCTCCTACAAAATTATGAGTACAAAAGGATCAAGACGAGGCCAATTTATACAAGTGCCTAGTCTTGAATTGTATTCTTCTTGCATGATGTGACCCTTTGATGTCTTTGACATATGAAAGTGAATTCTATACACAAATTTACACCCATTATATGTGCAACAACAAATAGGAACACTTAGACTAAACACATACACTTACGCAATACAAAATGCCTTAAATCATATAATGTTCACATAAACAAGTACATTTAAACTCATTGTTGCCTCCTTAATTATGTGTCATAGACCTAGTGGTGGGCTTATGATGTGTTGGATCATCTAGTGAGATTCATATCTAATATTAGGTGCTCTCGAGAGGTTTCAAATTGTTGTGCCCTTCTAAGGTTTTTAAAGAAAGTGAATATCAAATGTACCACATGCTCTTTAAGCTTTTGTAGAAAAGTTAGGAGTAATGAACTAGAGAGACTTTTTTTTAAAATATAAATTTTGGAAAAGAAAACATCGTGAGGGCTAGCCTAGTTAAAATAATTTTGCTAGTGTAAGTTCATATGTCTTTTAGCATGTTTAATTTCCTTTATTTTTTGCACTTATTTTTTAATGAAATTGCACTTTCAAAAAAAGTTTTTTTATATTTTTGTTGCAGGTATATTTTTATTGTTGATCTTACTGGACAATTACAGGAAGATGTACCTTGGTGTATGCTTTTTGCTGATGATATTATTTTTGTGGATAAGACGAGAGAAAAAGCCCATAAAAAACTTTAATTATCGAAGTCACATTGGAGTTTAAAGGTCTTCATTTTAGTAGAACTAAAATTGAATATATAGAATGCAATTTTAGTAGTAGTAGCCCTAGTGACAGAAGTGTAACTTTGGGTGATCAAATTATTAAAAGGTGTGAAGGATTTAGATATCTTGGGTCTGTTGTTCAAAGAGATGGTGATATAGATGGGATGTTAATAGTAGAATTCAAGTTGGTTGGTTGAAGTGGAGGAATGCTTCGGGCCTTTTGTGTGATAGAAAAGTACCGCTTAGACTGAAAGGAAAATTTTATAAGACGGTGGTGAGACTTGTATGCTCTATGACGTTGAATGTTGGCCCTTAAAAGAGAAGCATAATACTAAGTTAAGTGTTGCCGAGATGAGAATGATTAGGTGGATGAGTGGCTTTACACTTAGAGACAAAATGTGAAATGAATATATCCGTGATATAGTTGGTGTAGCTCTTATGATGGACAAAACTAGATAAAGTCATCTTAGATGGTTTGGTCACATTAAACGCCGACCATCTGATAATCCGATTAGAAGAGTAGATGTTTTAAAGAGTAGATGTAGATGTTTTAGATTTGACTTATGTTAAGAAAGGGAAAGGTGGACCTAGGAAGAGTTGGGCTTATTGTATAAAAAAAGATCTTAATTTATTAGAACTAAATGAAAATATGACACTAAATAGGATGCAATGGAGAAAAAGGATTCATGTAGCTGACCCCATGTAGTGAGATTAAGGCTTTGTTGTTGTTGTTGTTTGTTAGATTAAGGCTTTGTTGTTGTCAATTGGAGCAAATTGGAATGAAAATGGATAATAGGTAGGACAATTGGAGCAAATTGGAATGAAAATGGAGCAAAACGGAGGCAATTGGAGCAAATTGGAATGAAAATGGACTTGTGCCTAAGCGCCACGGCACTACCCCATAACGCCTTAGCGTCGCAGACTGGGGGTCTAGGCGCCAGAGTCCTCCCACCAATTGAGAAAGCGGCGCCTAGGCACTGCAGACTGGGCGTCTAGGCGCAAAAATAGTCTGAGACAGTTTCAGCACGAACCAGGGGGTTATTTAACGGACTTAGAAGGTTTGGAAGATGAATTTTGGCGACATTTTGGCATTTCCAAGTCTGGGAATCCTCCAAGGAAGCCAGGAGGATGTAAGTGGGAGTAGGAATTGTAGAGTCAACCTATTCTTGAGAGAATGGAGAGGGGAATTTGAATGAATTTTGTAAGAGATTTGTATCAGCATTGCAAGGACCAGTAGAAGGCTTTGTTGGAGGGATTTACATCATTTTCAGACGGAAAAAGCAAACTAATGTGTTCTTTATTGACTTCTCTCTATTGTAAACACATATTTAGTGGATTTTTTTGATCTAATGAAATTTTATGTTATGTTAAACATGCTTAGTGAGTAGATTTCTTGTATTTTCTCTCGTGATAATTAGGTAGAATTTGTAGGATGATGATTACTATAGAATTGATATTTTAATTTTAATGTGATGCTTTTACTTCATGCTTAATTTACTTATCAATCTGTCAAATTGGTATGTTAAAATCTGTTGTGAACCCATAAAGACATGGGAGAGTTATGACTTTATCAACTAGGAGGAATCACATTGAACTAGCGGGTAAAGGAAAAGTAGTCCATAAAGGAATGCAAATAGATAGAGAGATAGGTTTTGAAGGGTTTAACTCAGGGTTTCTAGAGTGACAGGCAGAAACACTTGCTGAGTTAAAACAAACTTCTTTACGCACTCGAACGAGGATAAACAAGATATATGCTCCTATTTGTCACTACAACAGCATCAATTCTTAGTAATCAAACCTACAATCTACTCAGTCAATCACAAGAGAAAATTCCTTTTATCAATCTTGAATTTCATCAACCCAATTGATCAAAATAGTTTTAATTTAGACTTGGCATTGTAATCTAGAAGTAACTGTTAGAAAATCATCCTTTAAGGACCTTTCAAACCAGGACCTGAATGCAGTAGAATAGAACTTCACCTAAAAATCTCGTTGCCTCTTTCTCTGTGGGATTGACAATCCGAACTCAATAGAGTCATATATTACTGAAACGATACTTATACTTGCGTGAAAAACCCCTGTAAGTAATAATATCTAATTTTAAAAACTCAATTTATTTGCTAGGGAGCGGATCAAGTTTCTGGTATTATTATCAGGACTTACATTAATGTGATAATCGCTGAGAAATATCATGAGTCGAGGATTATAAAAGAGCCCTTTTATATAACTAAAGAAAAAGTTAATATAATGCAATTTGAATGAATCATGGAAAACATCTATTGTAGTGGTACTAAAAATTCTGACATGTCAAAGCTATCAAAAGATGAGTTTTAGACATCGAGTTGCAGGAAAAGGCAATAAACTTGATCATTCACCACATAGGTGGGGAGAGCGAGCAGCTAAAAAGAAGGGCTCAAATGTGATGGCGGGCAAAAACTAAAATGCGCAAACATTAGTGATAAACAAACATTAATTATTGGCAAGCATCAAACAACAATTAAATGCCCAAAGTCGAGTAATGGTCTACTTGGTCATTCTCTTTATGAGCGGAGAGATTGGTTGATTGATGAGACAAGCGCTAAACAACAAAGGTTGATGAACAATAGATGACAACAATTGGTATGCTTCATACAACAGTCAACAGGGAAAATCAGAAGTAGGACGACTATGGGCCATTGACTTAAACATTCTCTTAAAAAGAGAGAAAATTGGTTCATCATAAAGATGGGCATGGAACGTCAATGGTTAACAAACATTGAGCATCCATTTTTGACAACCAATTGATGTTAGGGAATGTAAAAGCATAGCGATTGATGAACAACAACCATTGTCAAGGGCCAAATAATGATTGAAAAGGGGCATCAGAAGTCGAACAATAGTGAAAACTCAAATTAGCCACTCTTATAATAGAAAGGTTGATTGAGCAACCAAAAGATGGGCATCAAGCAATGAGCATCGGTTGATAACAATGTTAAATGTTGCTAGTTAGCAAACATAACAGTCAGATGTTTGTGGTTAATAAATATCAATTATTAGCAAGCACTGGATAACAATCGATAAATAATATTGATGTTGGTCGGTGATCAAAACCAAATGGCGGCGATGAAGGACATTTATTTTAGTTAAAATTCAATAAATAATATTTTTGGGCAATGACGAGTATTAATACGGGTTGAAAACAGGCGTCGGGCATAAAACGCAAAGTTCTGTAATTCTCTACAAATTTCAATTTTTTCTTTACTGAAACTCTCCCTTGAATAGGTAGAAACATGACCTACTTACAGAATTCTAGACAGACATACTGATTAATTTTACAATATGTCTAGACAATCCATCAAATGATACAAATAGGTCTCTTGATGATCTTAAACTTTCTAGATATCTTAATGCCTACATAGAATTGAATGATTTTGAGCTTTCCATATTCATCCCATTGAGAGGTTTCTTTTAATCTGAACACATAAGATTTAGAGTACGTTTAAAACTCTAAATTACATCAAAAAAAATTTAATTATGTTTTAGAATGTTAAATTTGGGCCCATTTCAATTTCGATATTGATATTCAAAATATTATTGGATTCATCACATTAAATGACGCAATATCAACAATTAAAGTTTGCTAAAAAGAGAACTTCAAAAATCTCAAAATCAAATCATGAAGTTTTATTGTCAAAATACTTGATACTTTAATATCTATTTGGGTTAAAATCCATAATTGATCAAATAAATTTTAGGTGGTGTATCAATCACTAAATTTTTATTAATTACAAATTCTAAAAATATTTAGACATTTATGTGGGGAGGGAATTCATTAAAAAAAAACTTAACTTATGCTCCACAACTTTATGTAATTAATAATGTCAATTATTGATATCCTTTTCTTTGAATCTCATACTCAGTAAGCATCCAATATGTTATTCTCCAAATAGGCTTTTCTTTCATAACAGTAATAAATCAATTAATGCAGTTCTTTCAAATAGGTTGAATATTTTTCTATAGGAACATCCATATTGCTGCGCTATCTTTAACAAACTTGATGTCTTTCAAGATCTATAAATCTCATACAGCATTTTTTGTCATTTGGCTAAATGTAGGATTTAATTCAAGTAGGATTTATTAAATCTTATAAATCTAAATTATTAAATCTCAAAGCCGTTAAATTCAAAGAAAATTCTTTTACATGATAGATGTTAAATTTGATCAAATTTTGATAAATTATCAAATATAAACTATCAAGTTTTAAGATTTAAATGAAGGAGAAGAAGAGTATAACAAGTAGTGTAAATTTCTTAAATCCTACTTTCCTGAGGATTTACTAAATCTTTGATTTAGCCTAAACTAACAGAAAAATAAGATTTAAGATAATGTTAGGATTTAAGTGGCTTAAAAAACTGCTTATTGTATTCATCGAAGTCACTCAACTCTCAATGTTTTCAAACTAAATGAGTAGCATATAATAACTCTTAGGGGTTGATGAACAACCTTTCGATTTTAACTCAAGTATGATTTAGTAAATCCTACAAATTTGCATTTAATAAATCCTAAGGATATTAAATCCTAAAAACAATTTGGTAAGTCAAATGTTTCATAAAGAATTTCATATTATATATTGTTGATTATATCATCAAGAGTGATTCAATTTTGATTTAATTTTTAACTAACTCTATTTAAATTAATCAATAATTGAAATTTCACTGAGATAATAACAGCTATTCAGTACATTGATGTTCATTAATTGATTATAATCATTAATTCAAATTAAAAATAATTAATCAATAATTATTATTTACAAATTCCCAATTAATCATTAATAAAATTTTTATCAAGTCTGTCATGATTATATTAATTATTTATAATTCGATTATATTAATTTATTGTAATTAGTATTCCATCAAATTAATTAAAAATCAGCTTAAATTTAAATAAATTAAATTAGAAAAAACGTCAATTCAATAAAATCTTCACAATCATTCTTCAAAAAATTACAAAATTAATTAAAATAAATTAACCCAATTAAAACAAATAATAGTAATATAATTAACTTAATACTTTCAAGTAAATAGAATTTATTAAGAGACAATTTAGTTGGTTGAAAAGAAGAGTATTGCATTTGAAATCAGAGGTTTTGAAATTTTGACTATTTTGTTGGATGAAAAAGAATTTTGTGTAAAATTAAAGTGAAATTCAAACATAGTTCACATTTCATTTTGAGTATATTTGAAATTTGTTAGTTTTGGTTGATTTCTAAAAACACTACATATGATGTTGGTCACTGCAATTGCAACAGCCACCGCGACCACCCACAACGCAGCTAATAGCCATCATGACCAGATCCCGCCCGCCGTTGACGCCACCTACAGCCAACCTACAAGCCATAGGCCACCACCAAGCCACCACCGACACCGGTCTTTTGTAGACTGACCTTTGCCGCCACCTGACTTTTGCCTATCTGCCACGAGCATTTTGTCACGATCACCGCAATCCTAATATACTACATTTCAATTACAATGTATTCAATTCATACTGCATTCCTTTTTCAGTAAACTAAACAGCCTCTATATAATTCCGACTACCTTCCCCTCCCCCTCAAGCCTGAAACCTCTCTATGTATCTAAAACCCTCTTCATTCCCCCTATTCCACTTCTATCTGAAGCCTTCGAGAAGGCGAAGCGAGAAAAGGCTTCAAATAGAAGTTGTGACAAGCACAGGCATGCAAAGCAAGACCTGGTTACAGACACTTGCAGGAAAAGCAACATCCCAGATAATTTTTTCCCCTTTCTCCCCCAGCAAACTTTTCTTTTCATTACACTTCTAAATCCACCTGACTCTTGGATTTAATAAATCAGGGTTTACAGGATTTAACTTGTCCAAACAGGCCATTTGGCAGGATTTACGGTTAAATCCAGCTTAAATCCTGCACAAATCCACCACAAAAACAGCCCCTTACGAAACTCTCCAATGATGCAAAAAAGATAAATTTATTTCAGTTTTCAGTTCTACCTGATGCAGTTGTCATAGAATAAATAAGCAAACTAATTTCAGATCTATTAAATAAAAAGTAAGCATTTTAACCATAGACAGTAAAAGCCTAATTTTTTTTTTTTCCTTTTTTTTTTCAAACTAGGTCCACCGTCACAAAAAGTTGAGAGGCTGTATATGACAGAATATTGGCGTGCAACAACAACAAAATATTGGCATGGAATAACAACGGAAGAAGCCTATCCCATCAAAGTGAAGATACGATTTAGTCAATAGATTAGCCAATTAGAAAAATAAAACTACACGGCATCCCAATACAACTCGCAGCACGGCAATCAAGGATCGCCAAAATGTGTCAAATGACATAACGCAATGCTAAAGAATTCTATACCCCTGAAATGGCACCCAACCGATAAACAATCAAAACGCTGCAGGAATTAATCAAAAAAGAAAAAAGTCCAGGGAATTCAACAAGAAACCAATTGCTTCCATTAGGGATTAATCAGGAGTAATCATTGGGCGAAGCGTGGCTGGAGCTCATACCAGTAGGCATGCTTGCTTGATGGGAACGTGTCCGGTGAAAGACTGGTAGAGAGCAGTTTAGAAAAAGAAATCGAGCGGCAGCTTTAATGGAAGGGGAAAGTGGGAGACCGTCGAAGAGAAGATTTATCCACCATCTGCTTTGGGGATTTCTGGAACCGGAGATGGTATTTAACGGAGAATTAGTACGGCGTTATTGGTCGACGTATAAGGGGAAACGGCGACGAGCTGGGCCTGGGATGAGAGACAAATAAAGAGGACCGAACATGGTAGGCAAAGCCACGGAGGTTTGTATTAAGCGAGCTGGGCGGGCATTGGGTTGACCATTTCCTTTTTTTTTTTAATGAATTTTTCATGGCTTACAATTTGGATAATGAATGGGGAATGAATTGGTGTGTGATTTTAGACAAAAAAAAAAAAAATTAACAAGAATTAAAAAATTTTACTTTTCTTCGAAACAATAAAAATAAATAAATAAGATATTATAATTAAATAAGCATACTCATGCAAACTTTCTGTTAATCATTTTCAAATTTAAAATTTATATAAAAAGTTTTTCCATATAACTTGAACCACAACTTTTTGTAGCAACACGAAATAGTGAATAAAAAAAACAGTGAAAGAAATAAAAGTATAAGGAAAAGGAAAAGATATAAGATTATGTATAGTGGTTCGACATCAACCCTGCACCTCCTGAATTCTCTTGAGATTTCTATGACTTGCTCTTCTTACCACAACAAGTTAGAAAAACTTCTCTATTTCATGGATAATGAAAAAGCTCTATATCTTCTTTCACTCCAAGCAAAAGGATTGTTGCTTTAGCCCACTAGCTAGGCTACTAATTTTAGTGATTCAATATCCCTTATAAATACAAACATAAAAGCTCTTAAAACAACCAAAAATTTAAGCCATGAGGATCATAAGATATACATAATTGGTTGATACTAATAATGTAATCTATCATACAAAAACCCTCTCTAAAGTTTATCAGTGGTGGCTTAGACAATTTTCTTTAAAAATCACCTATATCTATAAAATAATCAATATCTTGTGTTGATTAAGCATGGGTGCCGTTAATTTCATTAGTATTGAATTTCATAACATCATCAAGAAAAAAAGGAAAAGAATTGATCACATGGCCAATAATGAATGGTGGAAAGATGATATTTTCATAGTATATTTCTTTGATTCGTTGGCAACTTAAGCCATCAGTATCACAAATGATAGAATAATATGTTCCTTGTTGCTTTATATAAAATTTGCAGCAGTGAAGTAATAATTTAATATCTCAGCATTTTACGAAATTCAGCACATAGACACATAATAAAAGAAATAAGAGAAAACCTAAAAAATTTGAACGTGAAAAAACTTAGAGATGAATAAAACTATAAGGTCTAGCCCAGTTGAAATGATCTCCTATAAGTTTGTAAGCACAAAGATAAACTCTTATCTCACAATCGGTAAAAAGCTAAGAGGTTTCTCTAATTATTATGTCCCTATACAAAAAAGTTTTGTTGTACAGCAATCAAACATAGTTTCTACTTGAATTTTTCACCTGATCTTTGATACACCGTGTTGGCGGTATGTCGTTGCATAGTATTTAGAACATTATGTTACTCTATATATTGGAGAATTTGTCACTCAATAGAGTACTTCGTTACTCTACAATGTGTGTCCTTACTCAACAATGTATTTCATTACTCTGTAAATTCCTTCCACCAATGGTCGAGCAACATAAGACTTTAAACCATTTTAAAACTTTGAAAAACTTAAAGGACTTAAAACCTTTAAACAATTTTAAATTTTTAAAGAAATTGATTATCAAAAGCTTGTAAATGACATAAAACCTCAAACTGAGAACTAAGCTTATAAACAAAATCAAATGAAGAACATTAACCAAGAGAGCCAATTGCAAAACATTAAATCTAGAGAAGACTCTGATTATCATGACAACTGACCAACATAGAAGCTAAAACAAAAAATGAATTAAATATCAAACCAAAAACAAAATATAAAATTCCCCGCATAAAAAAAAACAAAACCAAATCTTGGTAAATCCATCATGAACTCTAGGTTAGCCAACGTGGAATAAAATTGAGGATCACATATACCCTAGGTTAGGTCAGTTGAGAAACCTAGGTTAGACTACTCGGTACCCTAGTTAATGCTAAGGACTTTGACTTGTATAGCAAACAGGCTTACCCCCTTGAGAGTATGTAGGTGCCCTATGATGAAGTAACCCAAGGTTATAGACAAAAGTACCCCTAGCCAACTTTAACTTAGACACCCTCCATTTGCCATTATTATGTCAAGAAGTGGAGATTTTTTGTTATGAGTTTGGCTCATAGTTGAAGGATACCAACGAACTCAGGATGATGGAAAGTCATGGGCATCTTAATTGGCGTTGTTAATCATAAATTTTAGGTTAGTCTACCCATTTACTCCATGTTGAGTTTATGCTTATGTCAAAATTAGAGTTTTTCAACTCCAGATCCTTCCAACTTAAATAGCTCAAAGTCCAACCTTTTAAATCCATCTCTATAATTTAAACCTCCAAGCTTAACTCTCAATCAACATTCTCATCCAACCCTTTTCTTTTCTAATCTCTTTTGATTCAAACGTGACCTCAACTCAAGATTCTTTAATGATCAATAAAGTGGAATCTTTTGGGTAAACTGTCCTCTCTAGCATAGTTAAATCTCGTTTTTTGGAAATTTCTGCTTTTGTGCTTAATTCTATCAAAATTCTAAACATAGATTTATCTATCACCGTTTAAAATTCTAACTTTGAAAATCCAACCATGAAATCTAAATAATATAATTCAATTCTTTAATTGAAAATTTTCTCTAAAGTTCAAAGCTCGAGATATAATTAACTGATAGGGCTTGCCTTTATCGGGATACCAACTTTCAGAATAATGTAACTTTTATCTTATACTAGTCAGGTAAGGGAAAACCCCCTAATGATAAATCATAAAATTTTTCATCATCTGAAAGATCAATTTTAAGGTAGTATTTCCTCTCCTCAGGGTGGTTTAATTATTATTTAAAAATTGTATCCAATCATTTAGATAAAAATCTTTTAATTTCTTTGGTGGACACAATAAAATTGAAAAAAAATCTACAGGTAATTTTCATGTTGAGAATATTACTGCTATGGCAATTTTATAAGTTAAAAAACTGGCAATTGAACCTTCTGGTCCTATTAGATCAGGATTGAACTTATTGCATTTGAAGACATTGTAAGATAGAGATATAATATCCATCTTGTATTGATTTCCATTATTGTGGTGGTAAAGCCAAGCGAGCTTTAAGCTAATCAAAAGTTACTTAGCATTTGTCTATCCATTGAGATTCAATATTTATGATGCCTCTTAAAATTTTAAATAATAGGAGATATCTTTCTTCTGATTTTATCAGAAAGTAAGATAGAGTGATGATCCTTCAATTAGTATATGCACCACTTTTATATTTCTAGGATACATTATCTCTTTAAGGGCTTTATTTTTTTCAACATTAACCTTAAATCCACGGTGAGTGAGTAAAATATGAGGAACTTTATTGGTGTGGCTTCAAAGACACCCTTGATGTGGTTGATACTTATGTTATATTTCTAAAGAAGATTAAAATATTTTTGCTCTTAACTAACATGTCATTAATTTAGACCTCCATAATATATCTGATGAGCTCTTTGAAAGCTTTATTCATGAGATCCTCGTAAGTTACAGTTGTGCTCTTCAACCAAAAGGGCATCATCCTGAAATAATTTCTTTTCTTTTTAGAAAGAAGTAGCTTCCTTGTCAATGATATTCATCTTTATCTATTTGTAACCAAGATAATCTTCCATGAAGCCAATAGTTGATGTCTAGAGGTATTACTCCGAGTCTTAGTCTCAACTAAAAACAAATGTTAACAAAACATATTGTCAGTACATTATGTTAATGAAGCAACAGAGGTATTATTCATCACATAGAAATTAAAATTATTCAATCATAAAACAAATTTTCCCACTTATGCCACTACTTCATAACAAGAGGAAAGAGTAAGGAAAACTACTCAGTAAGCATAGAGAAAACACAACTGAAAATTTCATTTAAATCAAAACAAATTCACTAGATAAGTGTTTACAACAATTATAAGATATTGAAGAACACAATACTTAGCTTTCTCTCTCAGAAAGAAAGATCAAAATCCCTCCAACAAAGCCTCATGCTCATCCATGCAATGCTCATACAATCCCTTATAGATATCTCTCAAAATCTCTAAATAATCTCTCTAGAAAAGGTAAAAATCTACATTTACTACTCTTATCTAAGGCCTCTCGGCGTTCCTGGAGATTACAAGAGTTTGAAATGCAAAAAGATGTATTTCTGATACACCTAAAATATATATTATTTTTATGCATATTTTTATACCTATTTTTGAGATATTGCGTTTTAATGAAAGGTATTTGTGTGTTTTTCTTTAAGGTACAATCAAATGGATAAAAAATGCTAAAAAAAATGCTAAAAAGAATAAAAAATGCTAAAAAGAGTGGATAAGGGTCAAATTTGGAGCAAAAATGAAGAAAGGTGCAAAAATGAACAGGGCGCCTAAGCACTAGAGGCTCGGGCCTAAGTGTCAGGTACCTCACATTTAAGTGTCAGAAGTAGTTATTTGATGATTCGTTGTATTTAAAAGAATTTTGAAGAGGTGTTTGCAGCAACCCTTGGTAAAAATGTGAGAAATATCCCATGGACACAAAAATTCATTCAATTAGCTTTTGAGGAGGCAACTTCAACAAGATTCATTGAATAGAGCACATTTTGAAGGGACACCGAGGCACCTTTTGAATTTTTATTAAAAGAAGACTTAGATCATCAAAATAAGAGGCCAACTACCCATCAAATTTTACAACCACCATCCATCCAAGTCGTCGTTGTCGCCTCCGCCAGCCACTTTATTTTTATTTTGAGTGTTAGTTCGTATTTTGAGTGAATGAAGAGAATTTAAAGGAACTTCAGGACATTTGGTGGAGAGGATTTGAGATAAGTGTTTATCTTTGTGACTACACTTGGTTTTAATTTAGATTTCTTGTTAATAAGTGTTTATCTTAATTCACCAAGCCTCCGTCGACCACTTTACTTTTAAACTCATGTATGGTTGTGTTTTCTTCATGGATTATGAGTAGTTTTCTTTATCTTTTTCCTTAAAATGATAAGTGATTAAGTGTTTAAAGGAAGTTGTGTGAAGTATTAGACTTCAATGTTGGAAGAAGTTGTGATGATTTGAAACCTTGCACTTTATTTACTTCTTAATTTGGTCAATTAAGATGTTAATACATATTATAAGAACATGTAAGATCTGAGATGGTATTATCTCGGTCAACAAATGATTAGAATCACATATTAATTTTATGAATGAGAATGTAATTTATGGGGTTGAGTGCAAATAAATAGGGAAATAAACTTTTCAAGGGTGTAGAATTAGAGGACTTTAGAGTAACATGCTAAAGCCACCAATTTGATTTATAGTTTTAGGTTTTGATATGAGATGTCAGCCCCTAAGTGGAGGGAGAAGAGGGAAGTCTAGAGTGAGAGCTAGTATCTTCTCTACTTAACCAGTCTTTAAGACTACTCAAACTATAGATTAGCTAATGTTCTTTGTAGCATCTCTAGTAAGGGTAAAGAATATTATTGCTCCTATTTGGCATAATACATTTAACATACTTTTACAACATTTTTATACTTATTACTGATTCATGATAAGAAAAAGATATTTTACTTATATAGCTTTCATCTTGCAAATATATAGTTAAGATAACTAGTTAGTTACTTTATTTTCATAAAACAAAAATTACAAAAAGAATCAAATTTTCATTCCTATAAAGCCATCTTAAGTTTAAGTAATAATATTTTGCTAAGTAGATATTTGTCATCTAAACTTTCTAATTTGTCATCTAAAGATATTTGTCATCTAAACTTTCTACTTTTCTTAAGTGCATATTGTAGTCTTCCATGTCAGTTCGATATTCGGGACTTAATCAAAAAAAGTCCTATATTACATGATAACGATACGTATACTTGCGTAGTATCCTATATTTAAATATTATAACTATATTCTTATTTGTTCCATAGTGGAAAACTTAGCTTTTGCTTAGAATCAAATTTTTGACTTTATTGCAAATTAAGAATAACTATTAAGGAAATTAAACATATAATCACATACATCGCAATTTTACATATATATAAAAAGTCGGGACCAAGTTTTTGGCATCGTTGTCGGGGATTAAAATCTTCAAGTAGTTGTGTCAACTTCATAAATCCTTACATATAAAACATATTGGGATCAAGTTTTTAGCATCATTATCGAGGAAACAGAAGCAAAATTTAAAAAAAAAGAGTTTTTGGAAAGCAAAAATTTCTATTTTTACAAAATCTTATTTAAACTTTAAGATTTATTATAGGAATATTGCAGTGTTGTTTTTATATTAAGTTTTGGTTTGTGTGTTTTCATTTTATTTAATTTTATGTGTTTTATAGTAATGTATGCATACTTCAGGTTTGACAAGACTTGTGTCTTATGATTCTGAATTAGAAAGAACTATTAGAAAAATTAAAAAAATAAAAATTAATAAAAAATTTCAAGAAATGACAAATCAAAATAATCAAAATGTTGAAGAATTTTGATCTTTAAGAGATTATGCAAATCTTACGGTGGATGAACTTCATTGTAGTATTCAAAAATCTATTGTTGTGGCTAATTCATTTGAGCTTAAACCCGCTTTTATCCAAATGGTATCAAATAATCAGTTTGGGGGAGCACTAACTAAAGATCCAAATTTACATCTTGCCAATTTTCTAGAATTGTGTGTTGCATTTAAATATGATGGTGTATCAGATGATGCCATAAGACTTAGATTATTTCCTTTCTCACTAAGAGATAAAGCTAAGATAGGGTTACGTTCGTTATCACCAGGATCTATCAGAACTTGGAGTGATTTAGCACAGAAATTTCTTGTTAAATATTTTCTAACATCAAAAACTGCGAAGCTTAGAAATGATATTGCATCTTTTAATCAGTTCTTTTTGCTAGTATGAAGGGGAATCTATTTATGAAGCTTGAGAATTATTTAAATAACTCTTAAGAAAGTGTCCACACCATGCTATACCAGATTGGTTAATAATTCAAACATTTTACAATAGATTAGTTAGATCTCTTAGATCTATTATCGATGTCGGTGTTGGTGGTTCATTGATGTCAGTTCATTGATGTCAAAACCATTTCATGACGCTTATGCTATAATTAAAGAAATGACTGCCAATAATTTTTAATAGCCTTTTGAAATGGTAAATCTTAAGAAAGTAGTCAACATTAATGAAACTGATGCTTTTGTCATGTTAGCTAATCAAGTTGCTACATTTTCAAGGAATTTAGACCAATTTGGAATGAATTTTTCTCAACCAATTTTCATGATTGAAGAGAATTCATTTGGCCAAATGGTAGAATCTCAAGCATTATTAGAGACTTTGAATGTTATAAATAACAAGCAAAATAACCCATATTCAAATTATTATAACAGGTTGAAAGAACTATCCCAACTTTAACTGAAATAGTACTTCGAGTGGTAATAATCAACAATAGGGGAACAACCAAGTAAACCTATTGGGAAACTGTAACAAACAAGGGAAAACTAATTATAGACCTATGTATCCTCCAGGTTTTAATAGTAATCCACAATTTAAGGAGAAGAAGTTGTCTATAGAAGAAGTGGTGCTATAAATGGAAAATCAATTACAAAGTTAAGGAGCTACAATTAGAAATATTGAGAATCAATTGGGACAAATAACAAATTCATTAATTAACAGATCTTAAGGAACACCTCCTAGTAATACATAAGTAAATTCGAAAGACCAGAATAAAGCGCAAGTAAAAGCCTTTTAACTCAGAAACATAAGAGAATTGTAAGGTAAAATTCAAAAAGAGACTTAAGTAGAGAGAAAAGAGATTAAACAACCAAAAGAGGATGCTCCAAACGGTTTAGAGAAACCTATTTCTCCACTTAAACTTGATTTAGCAAAACCACCACCTTCATTTCCTCAGAGGCTCCGACAACAAAAGTTGGATAAGAGTATTTCAAAATTTATGAAAATTTTAAGAAGCTTACAATTAATATTCTATTTGCTGAAGCTCTAGAATAAATGCCAAGCTATGTAAAGTTTATGAAGGATATTCTGAACATGAAAAGGAAATTCAAAGATAATGAGGTTGTTGCACTTAGTGAAGAGTGCTGTGTTATAATTTAGAAAAAGCTTCTTGAAAAGCTTAAAGATACTGGTAGCTTTACAATTCTATGTGCAATAGGAGACCGATTTTATGGAAAAGCTTTATGTGATTTAGAAGCAAGCATCAACTTTATGTCATTGTCAATATTTAAAAGATTGGGATTAAGAGAAATATCCCCTACTACTATAACTCTGCAGCTAGCAAATCATTCAATAGCATATGCTAAAGGAGTTATAAAAGATATTCTAGTGAAAGTGGATCAATTTATCTTTCCTGTTGATTTCATTGTGCTAGATATGGTGGAAGATAAGGAGATACTTATCATTTTGGGGATTATCATTTTAGGGAGAGGGAGACCTTTTCTAGCCACAGGAAGAACAATGATAGATGTACAGGAAGGAGAATTAACTATGTGTGTCAATGATCAAACAATTACATTTAATATTTCCAAATCAATGAAATACCCTACAAAAGGTAAAGATGATGAATGTTATAAGATGGATGTGATAAGATATTTGAGTGAATTTCATTTCAAAGCAACTATTGAAGAAAAATCTGAATTTAAAGAGTTAGAACATGAACAAGAAAAGGAATTAGATCAATATGAAGATTTATATAAGGAAGATTCAAATTATGTTCGAGAAGGTTTTGAAGTTTTGGACACGATAGAAAAAAGAGACATCTTTTTGTCCATAAATTGAAAAACCTCCTAAGCTTGAATTAAAGTTGCTTCTTGAACATTTAAAGTATGCCTTTTTAGGTGATTCCTTTACATTACGTGTTATAATTTTCTCAAAGTTAACTCTAGAAGAAGAAGAGAGTTTAATGAAAACTTTAAAGAGTTATAAGAAAGCCTTTAGATGGACAATTATTGATATAAAAGAAATCAGTCCTTCAATTTCTATGCATAGAATTTATATGAAAGAAAACTGCAAACCCAGGGATGATTACGGCTGATCGCCAAAGGAAATTGAATCCTATTATTAAAGAAGTTGTTAAGAAAGAAATTTTAAAGTGGTTAGCTGTTGGAATTATTTACCCTATTTCAGATAGTGCATGACTTAGTCCAATTCACTATGTTCCTAAGAAAAGAGGAGTGATTGTGACTTTAAATGAACCTAATGAGTTAATACCAACAAGATAAGTAACAAAATAGCAAATATGCATTGATTATATAAAATTAAATCTCGCCACTAGGAAAGATCATTTTTCGCTACCTTTTTTAGATCAAATGTTGGATATACTAGCTGGGCATAAATACTTTTATTTTTTAGATGGATATACTGGTTATCACTAAATATAAATAGCTCCTGAAGATTAAGAGAAAACAACTTTTACCATTCTTTATGGTACATTTGCTTTTAGAAGAATGCCCTTGGGTTTATGTAACGCACTTGCTACATTTCAAAGATGTATGATGGCTATTTTTTGTGATTTAATTAAAAAAGGAATGTTTTTATGGATATGGATGATTTTTCAGTATTTGGAACTTCATTTAAATTATCTTTACAACATTTATCAAAAGTTCTTAAGTGCTGTGAAGAAACAAATTTAGTCCTTAATTGGGAAAATGTCAATTTATGGTAGTAGGAGGAATAGATTTAGGACATTAAATTTTAAAAAATGGTATGGAAGCAGACCCTGCAAAAATTCAAGTAATTGCTAATTTAACTCACCCAACAAGTGTGAAAGACATTAAGAGTTTTTTAGGACTTGTTGGATTGTAGAAGTGGTATATTAAAGACTTTTCAAAAATTGTTAAGTCTCTATGTCATTTACTTGAAAAATATGTAATTTTTTATTTTGATAAAGAGTGCCTAAAAGCTTTTGAATTATTAAAAGAAAAATTAGTCACTGCACCAATTATTATTTCACCAGATTGGGGAAAACCTTTTGAATTGATGTGTGATGCTAGTGATTATGTTATTGGAGTTGTTTTAGGACAAAAGTATGATAAGATTTTCAAAGTTATCTACTATGCTAGTAGAACTTTTAATGAAGCAGAAATTAATTATACCATAACTAAGAAAGAGTTATTAAAAAAAGCCCCCCCAAAGCCACTCTCGACACTTAATTGGAACTAAATGTATTATGCATATAGATCATTATGCTATTAAATATTTAATGAAAAAGAAGGATGCAAAACCAAGATTGATAAGATGGGTTCTTCTTTTGCAAGAATTTGACTTTGAAATAGTAGATAGGAAGGGAGATGAGAATCAAATTGCTAATCATTTGTCCTGACTTGAATTAGAAAAATCACTCAATTTTAAAAAAGTGATTAATGAACATTTTCCAGATGAAGAATTGTTCAATGTTAATGAGTGGTGTGTGTTCCATGGTATGCTGACAATGTGAATTTCATTGTTAGTGATATTATACACTATGGAATGACATACCAACAGAAGAGGAAATTCTTATATGAAGCTAAGACTTATTTTTGGGATGACCCATTTTTATATCAACAAGGAAAGAATCTAATTATTTGAAGATGTGTGCCTTTAGAAGAAACTTATGAAATTATCCAAAAATGTCATAATTCTAACTTTGGAGGACATTTTGGTGCTGATAAAACAACATACAAAATTTTACAATATGGATTTTGTTGTCCTACATTCTTTAGAAATGTTAACGCTTATATCAAAACTTGTGATTGATGTCAACAAGTAGACAATATTTTTAGGAGGAATAAGATGCCCCTCAATTATGTGTTAGAAGTTGAGATATTTGATGTTTGGGGATTAGATTTCATGAGACCATTTATACCATCTTTCAGAAATTTATATACATTATTAACAGTAGATTATGTATCTAAATGGATAGAAGTTGTTGTTTTACCTCGATGTGATGCTCAAAGTGTTGCAAAGTTTTTAAGAACGAACATATTTTGTAGATTTGGGATGTCGAGAGTAATCATAACTGATGGGAAAAATCATTTCAGAAATGTAATAAAGGAGAAGTTATTAAAGAAATATCATATTAACCATAGAATTGATACTGCTTATCATCCCGAGACAAGTGATTTGGATGAATTATCCAATCGTGAAATTAAAAGAATATTGGAAAAATTTGTGAATTCAACCAAAATGGATTGGTCAGTCAAACTTGACTATGCTTTATGGGCTTATAGGAATTCATATAGAACTCCTATAGAAATGTCCCCATACAAACTAATATTTCGGAAATCTTTTCATTTACCACTTATCACTCACCAACTGAACTTGAGCATAAAGCACATTGGACAATTAAAGAGTTTAATTAAAATTTAAAATATGCTGGTGAGAAAAGGTTATGACAATTAAATGAGCTTGAAGTGATAAGGAATGAATCTTATGAAAGTGTTAAGATTTACAAAGAAAAGATGAAGATGTGGCATGATCGAAGGATTTTTACTAAAAAATTTTCAGCCAGGGCAACAAGTTTTGCTTTACAATGCAAGATTAAGATTATTTCTAGGCAAACTTAAGTTCAGGTGGATGGACTCATTTGTTGTGATGAAAGTTTATCCCTATGAAGCTGTGGATATTAAAGATCATAAAACTGATAAAATATTCAAAGTGAATGGTCACAGGCTGAAATCCTATTTTTTAGGTGACCAACTTAAATTAAATGATTTTTTGATGTTGGGTTAACCAAAATAAGTACTAGTTATGTCGAGCTGATGACGTTAAACCAAACACTCTGTGGGAGGCAACCCATAGTTATCTGTGTGTTTATTTTTATTATTGTGATGTTATGTGTGATTTAGAAAATTTTGGTAGTATTTTTTATTATATATTAAGTTAGTGATTATTCTAAGACCTTTAAAGATGACTTAGACATGTTATAATGCATATTTGGACGTTAAGTTGACCTGTGTTAAATTGAGCACCAGCGCTTAAGCGCCAATATCCGGCGCTTAAGCATGTCAGTTTAAAACATGTGTGAATTTTGGTTTTGAGAAGTTTTAACTGAGAGTTAGTTGGCTTTGATGTGGGAGATAGTTCTAGGACGTGCCTAGGAGTTATAGAAGAGTTTGGAGCCTACAAATAGAAGGTTTATGTAAGGATTTTTACCATAATTCATATATAACCCTAATCCTTAGTGAAAGAGAGAGTTTTGGAAAGATGTCTTCTTGGGAGAATGATTTACAGAAAAAGGAGGAGGCAATGAGAAAGAAGTTTATTAGTCAGAGTGCGCACGAGTTATATAACGATTTTCTCGCCATTAGTATCAAAGGAATAATGGAGAAAAACACTATGATATAGGCTAACGTGGCTTCAATTGAAGCAAAAGTGATGGAAGTTAAAGCGCATCTGGATCATATGGGATGGCAACTTAAGATGCAGTTTAGCCATACCAATTTTATAGAAGAAGCGGACAAGGCTATGTATCTGAAGTACAAATGGATTGTAGAAGATTCAACCAGAGTTATTAATCATCGTCCGTTCTTTTAGGTTTGCATTCCCAATGTTGAAGGAGAGACTAATGATAGGCCAGAATTTGTTCCATCGACTAGAGAATGAAATTAAGTTTGTTGTTTAGTGTTTATGTGTTCAGTCTTTATTTAATTTTAAGTGTGTTTAGTATGTTATTTATGTTAAAATTATCTAGTGTTTGTATTAGAAATTTTCTCATCCGAGACTATTTAGATTGAGAACTGATCCTGACTATTTATATGCAATAGTATAACAATGTATTTGATTATATTTTTCACTTATCATTCCTTACTTTGCAACATAACCAAAAACTTGATCCTGGAGAAAATAAGAATTTAACTTTTTAACTTAATATATATTGGGATACTACGCAAGTATACATATCGTTATCAAGTAATAAAAGACTTTTTGATTAAGCCCTGAATATCGAAGCCACATGCATCGTTCACAGTATTCGATAATTAAAGTAGCAAACTTTCTACTTTAAACGAAAAGTAATTAAACTATAGTTTTTATCACAGGAATAAAATTTAAACTCTTTTCGGTATTTTTAATGTTTGAAAATGACATAAAAACTTAAAAAATATAACTTAAATTTATGTAAAAGAAAAACACTGAATATGAAGTATCTTTCTCCTTATCATGAATCAATAATAAGTATATGAATTCTATTGTGGAAGTATTCAAATTGTATTGTGTCAAATAAGAGTAATAATACTCTTTACCCTTACTAGAGATGTTATAAAGAACATTGACTAATTTAAAGTTTGAATACTTCTGAAGACCGGTTAGGCATGGAAGATAGTAGCTCTCACTCTAGAGTTCCCTCGGTTCCCCCCACATGGGGGGCTAACATCTCGTATCAAAACCTAAAACTATAAACCAAGTTGGGGGCTTTAGCTTGTCACTCTAAAGTCCTCTAACACTACACCCTTTAAAGACTATTTCCATATTTATTTGCACTCAATCATATGAATTATATTCTCATTCATACAATCTCATATGATTCTTTTCAATTGTTGACTGAGATCAATTGTTGACTGAGACAATTTTCAATTGTTGACTGAGACAATACCAAATATGTTCTCACAACAAATTTTAACAAATTTTAATATCTAGATGGGCTAGATCAAGAAGTAAATGAAGTGCATGGAATTAAATCATCACAACTTTTGTCAACATTAAAGGTTAATACTCTCCATAGCTTCCGTCCAACACTTTAATTACTTATTATTTTAAGGAGAAAGATAAAGAAAACTACTCAGAATCCATAGAGAAAACAAAACCATACTTTAGTTTAAAAGTAGAAATCATTATCAAACCAACAAGAAGTGTCGATTAAAACCAAAAGTAGTTTAAAACAAAGATAAAAACTTATCTCAAATCCTCCACCAAACTCTTGAAGTTCCTTTAAATCTCTTGTCTCTTACAACATTCTTAACTCTCAAAATAAAACTAAAAACAAAAGGAAAAATAAATTTGTCGTGCCTAAAATTTTCTCCAAAAGCTTCTCCACAAACTTTTTCATGAACATTTTAAAACACTTCAAGACTCTTTTTCAAGACTCCTCTAAAAGTCTCAACTTTCTTCCTCAACTTTCTTCTTTTATAATTTTCTTCTTTTATAATTTTCAAAGAGGTGCCTTGGTATCTCTTCAAAATGTGTCCTGATTTGATGTATTTACTAAAGGAATCCTCCTTTCACAAGTGCTTTAATTATATTTTCGTCCTTGGTGGTTATAACCCCCATTTTAGCAAATAGGTGCCTTAAATGTCCCTTCGAAGTCCGTCAAAATGAATTAACCCGTCAAGTAACTGTCACTGGCACTTAAGCGTGAGGCCTCTAATGCTTAGGCGTGACCTTCTTTATTTCATCAACGCTTAAGCGCCGATTTTGGCGCTTATGCTCCAAAACACTTTTGCACTATTTTTGAATTTTTGTTCCAAATTTGATTCTTCTTCACTCCTTATAGCATATTTCACCCTTTTACTTATACCTGAAAGAAAAACACCCAAATATCTTCCATTAAAGTGCAATATCTCTAAAATAGGTATAAAAATGTGTCTGAAAATGCTTTATATTTTAGGTGTATCAAAACCCCCCAAACTTAAATTGTTACTTGTCCTTAAGTGACTTTTCAATCTTTAAAAACCAAATAAGTATGATTATGTATATGAGTTTGTTTAGGAGTTTCTAAAATTTTATTCTAAAAATATAGTAGTCTAATTTAGAAAAGGTTCTAGTGAATTAGACCAACTTAAAGTTTAGAAACCCTTAAAGTGAAGAAGTATGAAAAATATGAGTTCCTATCTAATTCAGAAATACATGTAGATTTTTTAAATATAGAACTTAGGCATTTTATTTCCTTCACTTAAAAAGTTTTATTATTAAGTATAATTTTACTTACTATATTATATCCTTAAGTTTAAGAGTTTCTCAAGACTTATACACTTATACTTTAAAAAGATACTTTAAAAAGATCAGATGTGGAACCAATTTTTTATTAGAATCTAATACTCGAGCTTCTCCTCCCTTTTTCAACTTTTTTTTTCTTTCCTTTTCTTTTTCTTTTTCTTTTCTTTTTCTTCTTCAAGAAAGGATTACTATATCTGGATAGGTCTTTCATGATTTTGAATTTCACTCTTTCTTTCTCAAAGCAAAGAACTGATAATTTTCTTTTACTTAAAAACGTAATAATAGTTTTGAAAATTAATCTCAATAAAAGAAATTTAAGTATAAAAAATAAAAGTCTAAATTTCTAAATTTTTTAAAAATACAATTTCTCCTACTAAAGATAGGTTCATTATATTTATCATTTCTACATTTAAGAACTTTTAACTTTAAATTTTTCTATGTCACTTATGAAATTTTAACTAATTTTTTTACTCATTTCTATAATTAAAATTTTACTTCCCTAATATAACTTCATATACATGATCATTTTTGTTTTCAAATTAAATTCACTTGTAGCTCATTTGAGAACAAATTAATAAATTCAAGTTTTGAAAATTTCAAGTTTTGAAAATATTTTCATTCCCCCCTAGCTTAAAATTTTAATAAGATTAAACAGTTTAGGAGCAGATATATATAAGCAAGAATAAAAATTGAAATAACATGCTTACAGGAATTTGTATACCCTGATTATACAACTACAAAACTAAAAACAGGAGTAAAATTAATTTTTGATCAAATTTCTTACTTTTTAACATATAGAGATTCATTAGACTTTTAAGTAGAGGGTATAGACATAAAGCAAACAAATACACTAACAAGATAAAAGAAAATACATGGTAGCAAATTTCTGAAATTAAAGTTTAAAAGTTTAAAATTAAAGCTAGCAAGATTTTCAACTTTCATAAAATAGAGAAATAAGTTCATTCCTAGCTAACTAAAACACATTACACAATGCACAAAAACAATTACTACCCTAGAATTTAAAACACAATACTAACAAAACACAAATATTACAATAACAATTAAACAAAAAGTCTAACACATCACATAGTCCAACACGTACACAAACTCAAATGTAACAATTTCACACCACAAAGTACATCACATATTACAAACACAAAACAACCTTAGTCCTTGTCCTCATCATCATCATTACTGTCACTGCTATCCCAAAAACTTGTAGGCTCATAATCAGGATATTTTGGATATGAAGGGAATTCCACTCCTTGGTTACCTCTAATGAGGCTTGGCTAAGATGAGTGAAATTTCTCTTCATAATGTGAAATTTCTCGAGTGAAATTTCTCTTCATAATCACTATGTATTCTAACATATCCATCAATATGATCTACAAAATGCTCTAGATTTTGGACCTTATATGCAGTAAAATTAATATTATCCATCTTCCTCTGCAATAATTGATCTTGAGTTTCAGTAGACTCACCTCTAGCAGTAGCTGCTCTTAAGGTAGATGGTCTCGATGTGGAAGCAATGAAGGTGGATGTAGCAGACGTCAACATTCCATAACTTTTCGAAAATCCTCCTCTCCAACCAAAAATAGAATGTTCAGAATATGATTTCACGTTCACAATTGTAATCAATTTTAGAGGCAGCAGTACTTCTTCCCAGCTATCATATCTTACACCAGCTTGCTCACACAAAGAAAAGATCAAGGAAGCAAATCCCAAACCTGCAGTAGTAGCGGTAGTGGCAAAACTGATGATAGTTTGATAAATCAAAGCTTCAATGTTGATAGTATTGCACTGCTAAATACAATAATTCAACGTTGCTCTCTCCCTTGTAACTTTACTAAGATGATTGGTTGCATAACTTCACTAAGATGATTCGTCTGTAACAGACAAGCTGAAATAAAGTAGTGTCATGCCTTCGATGGTGCACTTAACTTTGAAGTGGAAAAGTTGACTCTCCTCTCATTTTTTATTTTCCAGAGTCCCCTTCCAATAGTCAAAATTGATATAATCTCATCCAGTTCCATCTCAGTAGGACTATAGATCGAATAGAGGACTATAGTTCGAATAGAAATACAAAGTATCAGGCGGTAAATGGTAGAACATGTTGATTACCTTCAATGGAAAAGGTACCAATTTGCCTCTGACCATGACTCGATCTGTTCCACCTCAGGGAAGTTTGCATATAACTCTTCCACTACACAAATCATAGCCACAACAAAAAAACAACAGAATCATTCTCATTGTCGGCAAACGATCAAATCATCCATGGATCCACCTGGATTTTTGAAAACACCTCTCAGGAATCAATTTTCTTGACTGTAGAGCGTGACTATATTTGTCCTGAGCTTTTGAACTAACAAACCTGCTCAAATCAAAGTGGGTCTTTCCCCTACTCCTCTTCATTCTTGGGGCCACTCTACAAATTTCACAAAATTCCGCAATAATTTCAAATATCAAGTCTAATCTACTAAACTTAACTCCTATAAGCTTAAACTACACTTTCTATGTAATTTCTATAAATTTTCTTAATTCTTTCATCATGAATAGTAAATTCAAGTACCTCCATAGTGTGCTCAAAATACATGGTAAAAATCTAAAATTTCTATATAAAAGTGAAGATCTTACCTCAAGAAATCCAAATCTAGCAAATTTGGCTCGAATCCACCAAGAAATCTCCACGAAAAGGTTTGCCCTAAAATCAAATTTGCAAACTTGAAAGGTAGAAGATAATGACAGGAGCAAAAATGGCATTTTTTGGGGTTATTTTTCACTTTTAACCATTCAAGAACCAGTTTTCGTGAACTGACGCTTAAGCACGGATATGTGGCGCTTAGGCACCTACCTCTCGTGTTGCGTCGTGCTTAAGCACGGAGTTGTGGTGCTTTGGCGCTAGTGCATAATTTTTTATATTTTTGAACTTTAGTAAAATGCATTATTAGCCTAAGTAAACCACCCCTAAATGGTCTTATAACACTTAAATGACTATTTTCTTCTCCTTTAACTCTCCTCTCTCTCAAAATTCTCCAATATAACTAATTCGATTCAAGGCTAAAATAACACAAAATTTACAAACAAACACTTATATTCAACACTTATATTCATTTACAAACTATTATAGACAACAATCAACACATAATTCTCATTCCAAAGAGTCTTGGATGAGAAAATTTTCCTAAATACAAATACTAAACAAACTTACACAATAAAACACTCAAAACACATAATAGCATAAACACTAAAAATAAGACTTAACACTAATACATAAAACAAATCTTAACAAGCAAATCTTAGCATAGAACTTAATTCTATTCTTCATTTGTTGGAACAAATTGTTGGAACAATTCATTTGTTGGAACAAATTCTTGTCTCTCATTAGTCTCTCCTTAGATATTTGGAATATAGATTTGATAAAACGGACAGTAGTGACGAGCTCTGATACAATCTTCTTCAATCCATTTCTGCTTAATATACATCGCCGTATCCGCTTCCTCTATATAATTAGTATGACTAAATTGCATTTTTAATTATCATCCAATATGCTCTAGATGTATATTAACTTCATTTAGCTTTTCCTTAATTGAAGCCATGTCAGCTGATCTGCGATGAAATACAGTTGTAAAAAATATATAAAGTTGACTCCGCTATGCAACAGTGCCAAAAGCTTGATGCAAGCTTTTATAAATAATAAATTTAAGCAATTAATGTTGGGATTCTATGTAAGTATACGTATCGTTATCAAGTAATAAAGGACTTTCTATTTAAGCCTCAAATATTGATCCCACTAGTATGGTTTAAATTTGAAATGATAAATTAACTAGGAAATTCATAAAAAGTAAAATGAAATTACTGTCACTAATTTTGAATGTTAAGATACTATCAAAACAAAATTATTTAACTACTAGCAAAACTGAAATGCAAATTTTAAACTGTAAATACTAAACTATTAAACTATGTTTATGTGATGAAGATTTCTTATGTGAAAAACAAACTTTCCCACTACAATGATATTTTGGTAAAATGATATGAGATAAATGGTTTTAATATGTATTAAGCCAAATAGGAGCAGTTTTAATTTTCTACCCTGATACGGTGTTATAGAAAATCATTGGCTAATCCTAGGTAGTCCCTAAATCCGTGGCTAGGCTAGGAGGATACTGTCTCCCACTCCAGAGCTCCCACTTCCCTTCACCTGAAGGCTAACTCTTGCTTTATATCTTAAACGCTAAGACTGAATTGAGGATTTTAGTCTGTTACACTAAAATCTCCAATTCTATACCCAACAATATATATTTCCTATTTATTTACACTTAATTTAATGAAAAAAATTCTCCTTCAAGGAATCAAATGTGATCCTCACTTTATTGTAGAACTCATACTCCATTTCTCGGATCATATGTTTCACAACAAATTTTAATAATTCAATTGGTCAGATTGAAAAGTAAATTAAGTTTGGAGTTGAATAATCATCACAATTTATTTTATATTTTAACATTGGCACATCCATATTATCTCTTCATTTTTCCATATCTCAGAGTAGGGGGAAAGATAAAGGAAACTACTCAGACTTCATGAGAAAGATATAACAAAACACAAATTTCATATATAAATGAAAGTTCATACAACACTATAAAAAAACAGACAGCATTTATCTGAAACTCTTTCTCAAAGTAAATCCCTTGTAGTCTTTCGTAGGAAATGTAGGAAGAAGAAATCTCTCACTTTTCTCCTTCTCCAACACTCTTAGAGAAAAATTCACACTTAATCTCAACACAAAAACTCTACACAAAAACTCTAAATTCTCAACACAAAAACTCTAAATTCTTAAAGACAATTCACTAATAGACTCCAAAATTGTGGTGCAATGAAGATGAAAAAGTGTATGGTATGTAAGAGAATGAATGGTGGTGAGAAATGGCAAAAAGGAGTCAATTTTCTGATCAATTTCGGTCCCAAATAGAGCCTAGAGTGGGTTCTCCAACAGGTGCATCCAAAAACTCTTAAAAAGCGTCCAAATTTGTTGAATCTTCTAGAAATAGGGTATGAATCGTTACTGGCATCGTCAGTGCCAGTGGTCCGTAATTTAATTTGATATTCTTTGTCAAACGGTGCCATCGGCATTGAACAAATTTTCAACTTCTCCATTTTGACTCCAAATTTCATTCTTCTTGCTTCCTTTTTGCTCCAAATCCTAAAATTCACCAAATCCTAAAATTCAACCAAATCCTAAAATTCAACAACCTGTATGAAAATATTAAAAATACCTTTCATTAAAGTGCAATATCACCAAAAATGAGTATAAATTATAGGTCTAAAAATGCATATATTTTTTGTGTATCAAAATCCCCCAAACTTACATGTTACTTGTCCTCAAGTAACTCCTTTACTACTAAAAATAAAACTTATGGTAATAAATTTAACTTTTAAATTTCCATATTTTAGACCACTAAATACAATAACATAACTTAAGAAAATTTCAAAACAACTCCAGTTAATACCAAAGGTATAAGAATATCCAGCAATCAAGTTTAAGATTCATGATTCTCTATTCTTCTCAAGAAAAAATTACAAATTATCATATTAAAGTCACTTAGAGTATTCATATGAAAAAGAACTTCATGAAACTTTACTATTAAATAAGTTAATACTCAAATATAAGTTTAGAAAATGTAGCCAAG
>NW_018164574.1:438706-443233 GCF_001263595.1 Phalaenopsis equestris
ATATATAAGGATTACTATATTTGGATAGCCTTCAATGATTTTGAACTTCACTGTCCTCTTCTTAAAGTCAAAAAATTTTCACATATCTTCAGTTAACAAATTTATATTAGCTTAAACATTTCATAAAGTTTAATTCTTTTCTTCTTACATGAATCGTTAAGATTTTTAATACTTCAAAAATATAAATTTCTTTACTTAAAATAGAAAAACGTAGTCTTATTCTCTCTACCAAATATCTTACTCTCTAAAATTAACCTTTATTAATGAAAATGTTTACTTAAATTTACTATATATTTAGAAACATAAATATAGTTATCTAAAGTTATCTCCTAATACCAAATGTCATGTTAAATTTAAAAATTTTGAAAATCTAGCCAAGTGAGGACAAATAAAATTAAGTTTCTTTCTTTAAAAGGAATTTTTCTTTCCCCCAAAACTTAAATTTTTAAAAGATTTAGCTTGAAGAATTAAAAAAAAATAAAGGGTGAAAGAAAACATTAAATACATAAAGAAAAGACTTACCTATTGAAGGTTTTGATTTTGAAACTTAATTCTGAAATATTGCAGGTGCTAATATGAAAAGCTACAAGACTTAAAACATTAAATAACACATAATACATATAAAATGTGCTAAGAAAGAGTTAATTACAATACATTTAACAAAATACTCCCTACTAACAACAGAACTAAATTGAACTTCAAATAACAAACAATTTTACAATTATACAGTTCACAAATTAAAATCTAAAATAAAACAAAATCTCACTATCTAATAATAAACAGTCTCAATAATATAACAAAAACAAATAACAAAATAATAAAGTACAATCAAACATAAACCAAAAGAAAGATCAAACTAACATATCACCAATCATCGTCTTCTTCTTCTTCTTCTTCCACATTCAAATTCCGCTGCTGATATGGAGTAAAGAGAGGGTGAGTAGGAAACTGAATTTAGTGATCACCCTTCATATATCTGACCATCGCATCATCATAAGCAGCATCATATTCAAACTTTTTTCTTATCAAATCATCAGTGTGAGCATTTATGGCCACCATGTTTTCCATTCTATTATCCATTCTCAAGATATCTCCCTGTTGGATCATCATTTGTTCCAATAGTTCTCAAAGAGAAGGGTTACTAGAAGTAGGGGTCCTTGAAGTAGAAGGAATATCTCTGGTCTTACTTCCAGACCTCCATCCAACATGAGATTCATATGTCTTTATATTGGCAGGCCCAATAGGTTTTAGAGGCTTAATCCTCTCTTCCTCAAGTCTAAAATCAACTCCTGCCTGTTCACAGAGTTTGAAGATCAGGACAGGGTGTGCTAAACCACCAGTGGTCTCTCCCAAAGCAATAGATCTAGTGTTCAAATAAATAATAGAGCCTACATTTATCCTCATCACTTGCTGGATATAGAAGTTCAGGATGGTTCTATCCTTTGTAACCTCACTATGATGATTTATCAGTATCATTCTTCCAGAAATAAATTAGTGTCAGGCCTTAGATACTACATTTAACATAGAAAGAGGAAAGTTTATCTTAACACCATTTTTCACCTTCCACGTTCATCTTCCATCAGTAAGAATGGAAATAATCTCATCCAGAGCCTCATTCGTAGTAGAAAATGATTTATACTAGCAACTGTGCACATCTTCTAATTGATAAATTTAATTATGTTTACTTGGAGAAAACTCCATCATTTTTCCATGAACAAAAACAGAGTCTTCAGAAGTCTCTTTAAAATTGGCATAGAACTCCATTACTACACCAATAATTGCATCAACAGTAAAATAACAAAAAATTTCTGACTGTCGAGCATTGATTTTTCGCTCGACTTCTCTTCCCGGATTTTTTAAATCCACGATCCGGAATCATTTTTTTATTGTCAAGTAGACTATGGAAACGAGCACTGGCTTTGAAGCTGACAAATTTTTGTTCATCATAGTCCACTTTTCTCTTTCCTTTGCTCATTCTAGGTGCATGGTAAATCTAAGAAAAATTTGATAAAAATCTGAATAAATTCTCAAACTTCTGAAAATCATAATGTAAAACTCTTAAAACTTAAATCTAATAAGTAAGAGTTCTTCACCAAAAGATTTTCTCAAAATCTCTCAAACAATTCCAAAATTTTCAGATCTCGGCCAGATCTCGGCAATGTGAGATGATAAATCCTTGGTGAAAATAAAAAAAATTTTTGTTCAAAGTATAGCTCCTACCAAGAGAAGATGAAATACAAACTTCCTTTGCCTTAAAATCGCTTCAAATCTAAGCAAAATCAAGCTCTAGGTTCAAAAATTGGAGGTTGAAGGTGACTCATGGAGTTTTACGATGCAAATCACAAATTTTAAGGGGTTTAAGGTGTTCTCGGGTTGAGGGCGCTACCAGTGCCCATGCAAGCGCCGTCGGCGCCCATGCGAGCGTCGTCGGCGCTGAAGGCCAAAAAAATTCCATTTTTTTATTTTTGCAATTTTTAATTTTTTTTCAATTTACTCCAAAGTCTTTTTAGTATTTTTGAACATAAATTTTTATCTAAAAATAATTCACAAACAAACACAAACAACACCAAACAAACTTTTATATATGAAAATACACTTTTACAAATACAATTTCCTAATCACACTTTCAAATATATAAAGCAAACTAAATTATAATTCAACGTCGAAATCAAGCCACAACACTAAACACTGGCACAAAACTATACACACAATCAAAGTTCAGAATTTTGAAGTAAAGTAAACTAAATCAAATCCACACAATAACATTAAATACATAAGTATTTTAAACTGATAGAGAGTTCAAATTCTTCAATTATTATCAAATTCTTCAATTATTTCTTCAATTATTATGCCTCTTCTTCAGTGCTTTCTTCTCCTCTAATATCTCTAATAGAGTGATAATCAACGTACAAATTGTAAAAAGGTTGGTATGGGAATTGATCAGTCAAATTTTCTTCGATCCATCCTTTTTCTTTGAACATCCGCACAAATCCTGCTTCAATTGTTCCAGTATGATCAAAATTCTCCTTCATCCTCTAATCTAGGTTATCAAAAAGGTATTTAAGATTTTTCATTGCATTTGTTATACTCTGAAGTTCTCTTTCAAATTTCTTCATTTTCTTTTTCAAAGCTAATGAACTTCCAACTATTTGTGTCATTAATGGAGTTGAAACATGTGATGAATGATCTAAGATAGTATATAATGCTTCATTTCCATTCTCAACATAATTATCATCAATAGGAATCATGAGCTCCCAACATAAAAAAAACTTTTTTCCCAACTTTCATATGGAACTTGAGATTGACTACAAAGTAGGAAAATTGTAGAAGGATGCCTAAGTCTATAAATTGGCCAATTCATAATAATACCCATAAAAGATTTAAAAATGATAGATCCAACATCAATGGACTTTTATATTTTAATATAATAGTTTAAAATAACACTTTCTTTGGTGACTCTACTAATCTTCATGGTAGGGAGTAATTTTGCAGAAATGAAGAAATGTAATTGTTTTGATATTAGATTAAGCAATGAAGTAGAGATACTAACATATCCCTTATCTCACATTTTTCAAATATCACTTTCATCTGTCAGAAAATTATAGACATCTTGCATCAAATCTCTCATTGGGATAAAATTTGTATAATGACAAATTGAAACATTTTCTATCATATATAACTCATTAATTCGCGCTCGGGTAAATGGTACAACCTTACCTCGTATGAAGACTACTCCTTGGGTAATTCCATGTAAGTTGGCATAGAATTCCTTCACCACTGGTACACCAATTGCAATGGTAGTGTAGCGTAGAACTTTCCATCATCTTGGTACAATGATTCTATCAATTAGAGAACTTGGATTAATCAATCCATGATTGATAAAGCCTCTTTCCTTGATAATCCTATTCTTCGTAATGACTTTGCTGTATAATCTTTGCGCATCAAAACTGATAAAATTGTTTCTATTGAAACTTCATACCTGAAAGTATTTCTGGAATTGGAAGCCATAGAATTCAAAAGTAGAAAGTTTTTGGTCGTCCAAGGTAGTTTTTAGGACTTTAAAAATACCTCCCGACGGTTATTAGGGAGCGAAATCCAGCCAAAGTCTTCCAAAAACATCAAAATCGCACGAAACTACTTAGGACGCCGTCAGTGTTCCCAATGGCACTATCTGTGCCATGATCTGTCTAGCGGGCACCGTCAGCGCCAGTGGCCAAAATCGCGTCTTTTTATTTTTTTGTTGTTTAATTTGATTCCAAATTTTCCTCTAATACCAATATTTGTTTAAATTTATGATATATAAAATTGTGTAGGATTATTATATCTTAATATATAAAACACTTATCAAATAAAATAGTAATGCATAGATATATAGATTTGTATATGGGTTGCCTCCCACAAAGCGCTTGGTTTAACGTCATCGGCCCGACGCACCATACGTTTAGTTGGGTTAACTTAACATTAAAACTTCTTTAAACTGTGGTATGCGTCCTTCATAATAATGTTTCAACATAATAATGTTTCAAT
>NW_018164574.1:443299-446155 GCF_001263595.1 Phalaenopsis equestris
TGGTTCCATAATGATAGACTTTAATCATTTTTTCGTCAAAAAGTACGCCCTCTAACCATCTAAATTTCAATTTTTCTGGAAACAATCTCAATCTTGTATTATGTAATGGATCTTCTCATCCAGGTTCAAATTTCTTCTTTATAATCTTTCGATCATGCCATATTTTCATTTTCTCTTTATAGATTTTTGTATTATCATATGCTTCATTTCTAATCTCCTCAAGTTCATTGAGTTGCAATAATCTTTTCTCACTCTGTAATAATCTTTTCTCACCAGCACCCTTTAAATTAAAATTAAATTTTTTAATAGCCTCAAGTGCTTTATGCTCCAATTATATTGATAAATGACATGTTTTTTTTCTAAAAATAAGCCTATTTGGGGACATTCTTATAGGAGACTTATAAGCAATTCTATATTCTCATAATGTAGTATCTAATCTAGCATACCAATCCCATTTATAGGGATTTACAGCTTTTTCTAAAATTTGTTTAATTTCACGATTTAATATCTCTGTTTGACCACTAGTCTGAGGATGATAAACCGTAAAGAATCTATGCATAATATCATATTTCTTAATTAATTTTTTGATTCTCTTATTCTTAAAATGAGCTCCTCCATTTGTAATAATTACTCTCGACATTCCATATCTTGTAAAAATATTTTTAATAAAAAACTTAGAAACACTCCGAGTATCACGTCTAGGTACAGCTATAGCTTCAATCCATTTGGACATAGAATAAACAACAAGTAATGTATATAAAATTTCAAATGAAGACATAAATGGTCCCATAAAATATAATCCCCACACATCAAAAATTTCAACTTCTAATGTGTAATTTAGAGGCATTTCATTTCTTCTAGAAATATTTCCTACTCGCTGACATCAATCGCATGTTTTAATATATTCATTAGCATCTCTAAAAAGAGTAGGCCAATAAAATCCAGCTTGTAAAATTTTATATGCAGTTCTATTTGTTCCAAAATGTCCACTAAATTCAAAATCATGGCATCTTTCAATTATCTATTGAGTTTCTTCATAAGTCACACACCTTCTAATAATTAGATATTTACATTGTTTATTTACATTGTTATTTACATTGTTTATATAAATATGGTTCATCCCAAAAATAGAATTTTTATTCATAAATGAATTTCTTTAGTTGTGGATTTTAGATAACAAGTGGTAGAAGATCACTTACAATATAATTTACTATATCATCATACCACAATACATTAATTTTATCAATACTATATAATTGTTCATCAGGAAAATTTTCTAAAAATTCATTTGCAAAATTAGTTAATATTTCTCTCTCTTGTCTAGAAAAATGATCAGCTATTTGATTATCATTTCCCTTTCTATCAACTACGATAAAATCAAATTCTTGCAAAAGAAGTATCCATCTAATTAATCTTGGTTCAACATCATTCTTTTGCGTCAAGTATTTAATAGTAGAATGATCTGTAGCACTATACATTTGGTTCTAATTAAGTAAGGTCTAAATTTATCAAAGGCAAAAACAACAGCTAATAACTCTCTTTCAATAACAATGTAGTTAATTTGAGCTTCATTTAGAGTTTTACTAGCATAATATATTAATTTAAAACCCTTGTTGTGTCTTTGTCCTAAAACAACCTCAATAGCATAATCACTAGCATCACACATTATTTCGGATGGTTTTTCCAGTTAGGTGGAACTATTATAGGTGCGGTGATTAATTTTTCTTTCAATAATTCAAATGCTTTTATGCATTCCTCGTTAAAATCAAATACTAGGTTGATTCTTTCACTTACTTCCTAAACCTTTTCTAAATTATTTAAACATAACTCAAACAAAGTTTCAAATACAAAAAAATCATCCATAAACACTTTCATTCCATGTTCAACAAATATGCTTAAAATTGACGTCATACATCTTGAAATGTTGCAGGTGCATTTCATAGTCCAAAAGGCATTCTACAAAAAGCAAATGTTCCATAAGGGCTTGTAAATGTTGTTTTCTATTAATCCTCTGGAGTAATTGAAATCTGGTGATAATCTGTATATCCATCGGAGGTTTGTGGGGAGCTGCCAGTAATAAGTTGTCGGTCACCAGAATCAAAATCCCGTCGCCCGCTTCGGAAGGACGTAGAAGTGTGAAATCAAACTGACCCCATATTTTTCATAGTTTAAAATGAAAGAGCATTGTACCTCAAATCTTATATCTATCCCGAAGGATAAACACAAGACTTGAGGATGAGGCTTGATCAAAAAAACCAAGAAAAGTATGACGTCCGTTTGGTCTGCCGAACCTTTGTATTTGCCGACAAATTCCCATATTTAATATAAAGGGTTAAATAGGGTTTATATTAAGCTGGGTTCGGACATGCTTCCTATAAGGGCAAGCCCCTATAGTTAATTACATCTTAGATGACCAAAGTCACTTAAGAAGTCTCTCGATAAAAATCAGAAAATATTGTCTTCAGGGAGTTTCAAAGGGTAGGACTTTTCAATGAAATCAGATGTGGAAATGTGCAAGGGGATTGGTTCAAATTTAGAACATTTTGTCGTAGAGTTCAAAGGAGGAAGAACTAGGGGATGTCAAGGATCCATAGGAGAACCTCGGTGACTTCCCAAGCTATCCTAATATTTGACTTCAGTTTTGAGGAGAAATACTTAGGTGTTTCATCTTGCCAATTTTTATAATTAAGGGTTACATTCGTGTGAAAATATCACACAAATAGCCTGGAAGATGTGAGGATTTAGGTCGTGACAAACGATAACCTCGGAATCCTAAGACGAGTTAGGGCTTATATTATATAGAAGGGCTATACAAAGGCCTAAAGATAAGGTGAGGATTTACGTTGCATAAGCAAG
>NW_018164574.1:446558-450785 GCF_001263595.1 Phalaenopsis equestris
CAGATAGAGACATCTTAATTTAGTTGTAATTGTAGTTTTATGTGATGTTTGTGATTAAATTTTGAGTTATTTTATATTTTGAATGTTGTGGGGGTGAATTTTATCTTGGTTGATTTAGTTTTGGTTTTGGTTAACATGCAAGTTTATGTTGTTTTCATGCATGTAAGTAAATGCAGGTATGAAAAGTAATAATATAAGCATAGAGCATGTAAGGAAAAGGCACAAGAAAGATGGTACTATAAACTGTAAAAACCTACTTGGCAAGTCTTCTCATTCCACCACTTGAAAATTAAAAATGCATGTGAGGGCGTTTATGAAGATTAGGAAAAGTAAAGTTTTGGTGGTTTTCGTAACTCTATGTTGTATTTTTGTGAGTCCTTAAAATTTTAATTAAGGATGATTTCATTAAGCAAAGTATATTAAGTTTAATAGACCTCTGAGGTATCCAACAAGTTAGGAGGAGGAAGCAGATCCATGCCTCCCTCTCACCAACTGGTGAAAAGCTTCGAGTTCATTTAAACTTATTATGTTGCTTAATGGTTCATCCTGTGAATACTTCTAATGCTCAGTGAACATTGATGTCTTAATTATCCCTAAAAAATGGGTAATTATCATTTATCATTTAATTTGAAACTTATGTGAGTGAATTTCCTTAAAGGGCAAGTTGGTGTAACCTGAACACTTAGCCAATTTTTAATTTAGGTTTAGTGATGTTTCAAGAATGTTTGATTATGTTATGTTTATTTCTCTAATCCTCATTTAGTCAATTTTGATTTGGCTTAAGTCACCACTAAGCCCTTAAGACCTAAATAAGTGTCATAATTAGTTTTGAAAAGGTCAAGCTTTAAGTGGTCATGATTCATAATTTGAATTTTTATTTGAAAATCAAAATAGGGGTATTAAATTGATTAATTATTGACTTCAAAAGTCATACCTCTAAGTCCAAGATCGTTTAATTTTAATAAACTTCCAATTTTTAATAATTTAAAATTTTATTAACTTAATTAAGAAAGTGAGATTGGTTTCTACCAATTAATCCCTTGTGTTTCAAACATCAAATAAATTGATTAAGATCAGAGGTTGCCCATTTCCCCCCTTGACTTAAGCCTAAATGTTGATTAAGGCTAAATTTGCAAAATTACACATTTGCCCCTAAGGCTCTAACACTTCATAATTAGTCAAATTCAATTCAAATGACTTTGAAATTTTTATCCTACCTCATTCTTGGGTCAATTAAGACATCAAAGGAGAAAATGTGATTTTTCAGAATTTCATTTATTTTATATAATTATTTTCATGCAAAAATAGGATTTTTCAAAGAAAATTCCTAACTTGACCAAAATAAATTTTAATCCTTTGAAATTTCTACTAGAGGTAGACCTAGACCAAACAAGTCTTTAGACCAAATTTCATAATTTTTTGAATTTTCTGGGATTTATCAAAATTATTTTAAGTTCTAGTTTATTTAAGAAAAATAAAATATTTTAAATGATGAAAATTAAGTTTTGTATTTTTGAAAAATCTCTCTGAGGTTAGAAGACCCAAATGAGCAAATTTCATATATATTTTTTATTTTTCTTTGATTTATTAAAATTATTTTAGTGAAAACTCATTTTTAGCCTTTAAAAATTATTTTTAATTTACTCATTTTTAGCCTTTAAAAATTATTTTTAAGCTTTGAAATTCAATATCTTTATTTAGAAAATCAGGAAAAATATTCTAATTGTTTCTAAGTAATTAGGAAGTAATTTAGAATATTTTCATGAATTTTATTATTTTTTGTGTTTTTTATGAATTTTTTTAAATTATTTTAAATAGTTAAAATAAGCTAAAAATCAAATTTTTATTATAAATATTATTTTAATTTTATAAAATATCTTTGATCATGGAGAACTCAAAAAACTAAGTTTCATAATTTTTGGAGCTATATTTTGATTTTTAAAAATCATTTAAGTGTCAAAAGTGGTATTTATCTTTAAAAATCAATTTAAGTTATCAAATAAACTCAAAATATTTTGAAAATTACTTTTAATAGTGAGCTCTCTGGATCATAAACCACAGTGGAGATAAAAAATTAAGTCATTTAAATGTTTATATTTTCCAAAATTAATTATTTTAGTGATTTAGTGTTTGTAAAATTTAGTGCATTTTAAATGACTTGACCCATGAAATTATTTCCAAATGCTTCTCTGATCATGGTGGACCTTCCAAAATTTTCTTAAAATTTTCTAATCAATATGCTGATTTCCATGATTATTTTAAGGAAATAATGTGCAAGATCTTTGAAAAATATGAATCTTTGTATAGGAACCTCCTTTAACTTTAGAAAAATCAGAGGATGTTTCCCTTGATAAAGGCTACAACATGCCAAAATTTCAAGCCGAGGTGATGTGTCAATATGCATGGAGAATCAAATGATTCCAAATAGTGTTTAATTAATTAAAAATATTTTGTGCATCAAATCGACATGAAATTTATTCCAGCTTGAAATTTATTCCACATTGTTATCCTCTGTTCATTGAGTAAGAGGGTATTTTTTATTTTATTTTTGTGATTTTTCTACACAAAGTTATGGATTTTCTAAGTTAGGGGTATTTAAATAAATAGGAAAAAGCCCTATCTATCTATTTAAACCGCGTGTGCTGTTTAGATCTGAGGCAGCTTCGAAGGCATGTGTGGCGCACTCTGGTTGGACGTCGCCATCCACGTAGCTGTTGACTCGGCCCGCGGTTTATGTCCTGGAGCACTGAAGCACTGTCCGACTGGATCGCCTTCGTCCATTTGATACACGCTCGATCAAACGACTCCCCATCATCGTCCCCGATAGAATGATCCCATGACCGTCCACACTAAAAACCTAAAAACCTAAAATTTCAGCCTCTCAACCAAATCACCTCAGGTTTGGTCCTATGGACTCGTCTAAGTGAGACGAACACGTCTATACGGTAATCAACAATTAAATTAAGCCTAATTAAATGGAGAATCGAAATAGGCGCGGGATGAGGTGAGGTTTTATCCCTTTGCTCTGAGAAGTGAAGCTTCTATCAGAGGGTTTTGACATGCTCGTTATGATCCAAAGAGGCTAGGGATTGAGTCCCTGGTCTTGGTATAAGGCCTAGGTGCGAATTCGATCAAGCTCGAATTCTGGTGTTGGTCTAGAGCTATCGTAGAGGCTCCGTGGAAGGGGGATTTTATGGGTCTTTGGCTTCTTTCACTATTGTGAAGGTGTGGGTGAGAAGGTGTGGGTCACTATTGTGAAGGTGTGGGTGAAGTTAATTTGGGTTTGGTGGACTGTGGATGTGTATAGGGTTCTGTCTTGGTTTCTGGCAAGGTTCCAAGCTCAAAATTGAGCTCCGGCAATGGGAATTGTTGAGGAAAAATGGTTGGAATGCATTGAGAGGATCTTAGGGAAGTTGAGAGGATCTTAGGGAGAGAGGATCTTAGGGAAGCTCTGTGTGAAGTTTGGAGAGGCCTCAATAAGGAAATTTCAGCACACCTTCCATGTCGTGGAGGTGAGTTTTTATAAAAATGGCCATGGGAGTAGCTCTCAGGGCATAAGCTTGTGTGCATTGTGGTGCTTAGGTGGAGGGCAGAAGAGCTCCATCAATTGGTTTGGCTGAGCTGGCTTCTAGGTTTGGTTTGGGTGAGGTGCCATGGGGGTGGCTCTAGGTTTTGAGCTTTTTCGGCCACTAGGCTGGCCAGTCGGCCAGGGGGAGGTGGCTAGGAGCTCAGAGAACCCATGGGAATATGTCACAGCAATTTAGTGCAATAATACCTAATTTTGGTAAGGATATCTTAAGAACATGCATTTTTGGAAATAATATCCCCTGATTTGGGGGACCTTTGGTCCATGGCTTGATTTAGGTGGTTTCATGATGTTTGGACTGGTCACTAAGTCTAACTAATGGCTGTGATGGAGTTAATTTGGTGATTTTAGGGCGGTTAGGTCACATTTAGTGCATGGGTCCAAGTGGGTGCAAATGACCACGTCTTGGGTTTGGACTAGGTTAACCATGCCAATTGGCCCAAATAAAGATTTCATTTGGTGTAGATGATTATAAGGAACAGCTTTGGTGAAGGATGGAAGTGGTTTTGAGCTCAATTGAAGGGTCAATTTGAGGGAATTTTGAATTTTAGTCAATTTGGTCATGTTGGGCTAGGCTTGGGTCTAGCTTGGGTTAGCCATGGGCTAAGTCCAAATTGATTGTTGTAAATGGTCAATAGGGA
>NW_018164574.1:450795-523190 GCF_001263595.1 Phalaenopsis equestris
CAATAGGGACCTCATGAAGAGTTTTCAACATGAATTGGATGCCAATTTTGGGGTTAAGGCAAGAATTTGGGGAGAATTTGGGGACTTAGCCAATTTGGGGCTAAATTTGGGAATTTTGGATTTAGGCCAAAATCAAATGGATTTGAGGCTTTGACAAGGCCACTTTATGGTTTATTTTTATATATATGAATGTTATAAATATTTTTCAACATTAATTGGGGACAATTAACTAGGATATGGGTTCAATTTGATGAGGTTATGTCATATGATCAAAATTGGGGTTTTGACCTAAATCAAAATTGGGCTCAAATCATGGACCAATTAGGCTTGAATTTGGTTTATTTTGTTCATATCAAAAGTTAATTTGAGTTTAGAATTGAAATTGGGGTAAATTGAGACCAATTTGATAAACAATTGAGACCAATTTGATAAACATTTGAGGTGATTTGGGGAACATATGGGCCTTTAAAGGATAATTTGGGGGTTTTGATCAAAGATGGTCAAATTGGCCAAATTGGGTCACATGGTAGTTGAGAAAAATGAAGTATTTTGGATTTACTGAGATTTTCTGGGAATTTTTGAAGTTTTTGGGATTTTGGGCTATAGAGGGGTATTTTGGTAATTTGGCCATCTTTGGAGATTTTGGGTAATTTTGGATAATTTGGAGGTTTTCCAAAGGTTTGAAATGAATTTTGATCAAATTTTGGTATTTTAGGTAAACTTGAGAATTTTAGCAAAGTTTAGGTTTTCGAGGGTGTTTAGGTAATTTGGGGTGCTCATGGGCAAAAGGGTAGGTTGGGTATCTTGGTAGAGTTGGAGTGCCAACTATCACCAACAAGCCATGGAACAATGGAAACCCCATTTTGGTTCCTCTACATAGTGGTCTTAACCAAACCATAACCCTAGGGCTGGTAGGTTTAGGGGACCATCTACATGAGTATCCCAAAAAGATTAAGGGACCTAGGCTAGAAATTGAGTTTAGGGTGAGTTTAGGGTTGTGATTTAAGGTAATGAGTGATTGTGAGTGCAAACAACTGCCTTAGCTGCAGACCAACACCCAGGGTCAACCTTAAGATCCAGCAGTCCTATGGGGACTCCTTTTGAGAACCTCCATACTGACCCCGCCTACTACGTGCTTGAGGTTAGGACCAATATGTGAAACTTCAAGTAGAGCAAGAAAGAGTTTAGAATTTCTAAATGTGAGGTTTCCGTTTCTTGTTTTCTAAGAATAGACAATAGGAAAGTCTTATGGCTAGACCTTAGGCAACTAAAGAGGGAAAACTAAACCTCAACCAAAAGTGAGGTTAATAAATGGACCCCCAATAGGTGTGGTGTGCTGGGAAAAGATCACCGCGCGTATTGGCGCTGACCGACAAGATCTACAAAACTAGTACAGACTCCTAAGTCAAGAGATATAGAAGGAGTGTAGAATTTGAGTGCTAATTTTTTTTCATTATTTTCAACGATCACTCCCCGTTTCTTTGGAACACAGTGAATTGGACTTACCCAAACATTGTCTAAAATAGGATATATTATTCAAACATCTAACCTTTTAAAAAAAATTTTTTAACAACTTCTTTCATTATGGGTTTGATCTCCTCTGAGAATCAACTTTAGGTTTGTATTGTTCATCTAATAGAATTCTGTACATATAAATTGAATGACTAATTCCTTTAATATCTGCTAAAGTCCCTAAACCTTTAATATCTGCTAAAGTCCATCTAAAAGCCTTTAATACCAGATGGATAGACCCATTTGTTGTGAAGAAAGTTTATCCTTATGAAGCTGTGGATATCAAAGATCCTAAAATTTATAAAATATTCAAAGTGAATGGTCATAGGCTGAAATCCTACTTTTTAGATAACTAACTTAAATTAAATGATTTTATGATGTTGGGTCAACCAGAATAAGCACTGGTTACGTCGAGCTAACGACGTTAAATGAAGCGCTCTGTGTGAGGCAACCCATAATTATCTGTTTGTTTGTTTTTATTGTTATGTTGTTGTGTTTGATTAAGAAAATTTTGATAGTATTTTGATTATATAATGATTTAGTTATATAATGATTTTTTTGATTATATAATGATTTAGTGATTATTTTAAGACCTTAAAAGATGACTTAGACATGTAAGAATGCATATTTGGATGTTAAGTTAACTTGTGCTAAATTGAGCACCGACGCTTGAGTGTCAATATCTAGCGCTTCAATGTCGCAGTTAAAAAAAATGTATGAATTTCATTTTTTAGAAGTTTTAACTGAGATTTGGCTAGCTCTAATATGGGAGACAATTCTAAGTCATGCCTAGAAGTTTTAGAAGGAGTTTAGAGCCTATAAATGGAAGGGGATGAGGACAAGTCTCATCACCCTTCCATTTAACCCTAAATCCTAAGTGAAAAAGAGAGAGTTTTGGAAAAATACCATCCTGGGAGAGTCATTTAAAGAAGGAGGCAATGAGAAATAAGTTTATTAGTCAGAGTGCGCAAGAGTTATACAACGGATTCCTCATCGTTAGTATCAAAGGGATAACAGAGAAATTCACTAAAATTAAGGCTGACGTGACTTTAATTAAAGCAAAAGTGATTGAAGTTAACACGCATCTAGATCATATGGGATGGCAGCTTAAGATGTAGTTTTTTCATACCCGTTTTATAGAAGAAGCAGACAAGGCTATTTATTTAAAGAACAAATTGATTGAAGAATATTTAACCAGAGTTATTAACCATCATCCATTCTTTTAGATTTATATTTCAAATGCTGAAGGAGAGACTAATGATAGGTCAGGATTCGTTCCACCGACTGGAGAATGGAATCAAGTTTGTTGTTTGAAGTCTAGGTGTTTGGTGTTTGATTATTAATGTTAAGTGTGTTTAATATGTTTTTAATGTTAAAACTTTCTAGTGTGTGTTAGAAATTTTCTCATCTGAGACTATTTGGATTGAGAACTTTATGTAATAAAAATTTTTGTAATCATTCGTGAATGAATATAAGTGTTTGTTTGTGTGAAATTATGTGTTATTTTGCGTTGAATTGAATCAGTTAAGATTGGTGAATCTTGAGTAAGAGGAGAGATCTTTATGTAATAAAAATTTTTGTAATCATTCGTGAATGAATATAAGTGTTTGTTTGTGTGAAATTATGTGTTATTTTGCGTTGAATTGAATCAGTTAAGATTGGTGAATCTTGAGTAAGAGGAGAGATGAAAGGGAATGAAATGGTTATTAAAGAATTATGAGACCATGTAGGGTTGGTTGACTTAGGCTAGTAGCGCATTTCACTTAAATCGAAAAAAATCAAAATTTGTGCATTGGCGCCTAAGCACCAAGACCCTGCACTTAAGCGTTGACTAAACTAAGAGACAGGCACCTAAGCGCCGAACCATTCACGCTTTAGCCTTGGTTCACGGAAACCAATTTGCGAACGATTTTAATCGGTACAAAAAAGCCATTTCACTTGAACCTCAGGATTTCACAATTTTGGAGCTAGAGCTTACCTTATTTTGAAGATTTCTTGGTGGTTTGGAGTAAAATTTCTGAATTTGATATCTTTGAGGTAAGAGCTTCACTTCTATGTAAACATTTTTTATTTTCACCATGTATTTTGAGCACATTCATGAGCTACCCAAAAAATAAGTATTCATGGTGAAAAAGCTATGGAAAATACATGGATTTGGTAGTTTAAGCTTTTAAGAGTTAAGTTTAGTGCTTTAGAGTTGAATTTGAAATTTTTTTTGAATTTTATATAATTTATAGAAATGGCACCAAGAATGAAGAGGAGCAAAGGAAAAGGGTCAATTTGATTCAAGCAAATTTGTCAGTTTGAGAGCTTGGGATCGATACACTGAAGCACTGCAATCAAGAAAGTTAATTCTTGAGCGATGTTTTAAAAGTCTGGGAGAAGCTGTGGAAGATTTGATTGTTCGCCGCCAGTAGGAGCGGTTCTGTTGTTTTTCTGCTGTCGCAGTGACTTTTGTTGTGCAGAAGTTCTATGTGAATCTCCTTGAAGCTGAAGAAGGAGTCATGGTGAGGGGAAAGACATTACTTTTTTCACTTGAGGTAATAAAATTAATTTTATCATTTGCCCCGAAGCATTTTGTGTTTTTATTCAAATTATAGTCCTATTGAGGAGGAGTTAGATGAGATTATTTCATCTTTTACTGCTGGAAGAGGAATTTGGAAAATTACAAATGAAAGAAGAGTTAACTTTTTTACTTCAAAGTTGAATGCCACTGGAAATGCATGACATTATTTTATTTCTGCTGTCTGCAGTTTATAAATCATCTTAGTGAAGTGACCCATGATCGAGCTACTTTGAACAATTGCTTCCCACAGTTCAATCCCATCGACATTGAAGCTTTGATTCATGGAGTTATTACCAGTTCTGTTGTCGCTGATATTACTGCAAATTTTGGATTTGCATCCTTGATCTTTTCTTTATGTGAGTAGGCTGGAGTTAGATTTGACAGTTGGGAGGAGATCTTGTAACCTCTTAAGCCCATTACTAGTGTGAATGTGAAATCTTATTCACATCATTCCATTTTTGGCTGGAGAGGAGGATTTTCTAGTAGTTCTGCTGCCTTTACATCGCGAGCTTCTACTTTACATGCTTCTACATCTCAGGGTCAGACTTCTGGATTTGATTCTCAGTCACAACTATTACAGAGGATTTTAGACAATGTCAACTACACTGCAGATAAGGTATCAAACTTAGAACATTTTGCAAAGCATATGGATGGATACATGAAGAGACATAGTGATTATGAGGGTGAATTCAACTTAGCTATGAAAAACTTCATGAGAGGTAATTAGGATGTTGTATTTCCTCAGTACCTTAGATATCCACCATATGAGACTACAACTACTTGGCATAATGATGAGAGTGATGCAGAGGATGAAGGTGATTAGCTTGGATCTATAATTTTGTTTGATTTTTAGTTTATGTGTTGTTGTGAACTGTTGATGGTGCAGTCATTCTGTACTTTTTGTTGTGTTCTCAGTTGTTATTGTTGATATTGTTAGTTTTTGTTGTGTTTTATTTAGTAGACACTACTGTGATGTATTAATGTTTTTATTAGTAATTATTATGTTTAGTGGTAGTAATTGTGTAAACTATGTTGTTTATTATAGATAGTTAGTTTGTATTAAGCTTAATTCTGGACCTTAGAAAGGTTTAGAATATAGCTAACTTTTTACTTAAAAGCTACATGTTTAAAATTTTCAATTCACTACCAGATATTTTTCTTTATGTTGTAGTCATGTATGTTTGTTAGTGTGTTTTTTTTTGCTTTTATGTTATACTCCACTGCATAGAAGTCTAATGAATCTCCACATGTTAAGTAAATTAAAATTTGATCAATTGAATTTTTACTCCTATTTTTAATTTTTGTACTTGCATATTTAGGATGTAAAAATTCCTATAAGCATGTTATTTTAAATTTTCATTCCTGCCAATATTTATGTATGATACTAAAATGTTTTATTTCTATTAAAAATTCAAGTTTGGGGGGAATGAAAAAATTTCTAAAGAACTTAAATTTTTTTTTTGTTCTCAAATGTATTTCAAATAAATTTGATTTTGATTTGAAGAAAAATGATCATGTATATGAAATTATATTAGGGAAATAAAATTTTGAACATAGAAATGAGTAAGATAATTTAGTTAAAATTTATAGTAATAAAGAAAAACTTAAAGTTAAAATTTTTTTGTGTGGAAAATGCTAAGCATAGTGTAACTATCTTTAGCATGAAAAATTGTATTTTTGAAAAATTTAGATAATTTAGATTTTTTATTTTTTAAATTTAAATTTCTTTTGTTGAAAGTCATTTTTAAAAACTATTATTATACTTTTAAGTGAAAGAAAATATCAACTCTTTGTTTTAGGAAAGGAGGAGTGGGATTCTAAATCATTAAAGATATATCCAGATATAGTAATCCTTGGCTGAGAAAAAGAAAAAGAAAAAAAAGAAAAAGAAAAAGAAAAAGAAAAAAAATGTTGAAAAAGGGAGGAAAGGCTTGAGGATTAGTGGTTAATTAAAAATTGGTTCCACATATGATCTTTCTAAAGTATAAGACTTGAGATACTCTTAAGCTTAAAGATATAATATAGTAAGTAAAATTATGCTTAATAAAAATTTTTAAGTGGAGAAGATAGGATACCTAAACTCTATATTTGGATAATCTACAATATTTTTGAATTATATAGAAACTCATATTTTCATATTTCTTAACATTAAAAATTTCTAAACTTTAAGTTGGTCCTCATTTACTAATATTTTTTCTAAATTGGACTATTATATTTTTACATCAAAATTTTAGTAACTCCTAAAGAAACTCATATGCATCATCTACTTATTAGTTTTTAAAGATTTAAATATCACTTGAGAACAAGTAATATTTTAAGTTTGGGGGATTTTGATACACCTAAAATATATAGTATTTTTATACCTATTTTTGAGATATTGAGCTTTAAGGAAAGGTATTTGTGTGTTTTTCTTTTAGGTACAATCAAATGGATGAAAATACTAAAAGGAGTGAAAAATGGTCAAATTTGGAGCAAAAATGATGAAGGTGCAAAAATGAACTTGGGCACCTAAGTGCCCACCATTGGAACCTATGCGTCAGAGAGCCGCGCCTAAACACCAGGTACCCCGTGCTTAAGTGCCAGAAGTAGTTATTTGATGATTCATTCAATCTAGAAGAATTTTTGAAAAGGTGTTTGAAGAAACCCTTGGTAAAAACATGGGAAATAATCAATGGACACGAAAATTCATTCAATTGGCTTTTGAAAGGAGGAACTTCTAGCAATTCATGAATGGAGACACATTTTGAAGAGACATCGTGGTACCTTTTCGATTTTTATTAAAGAAGACTTGGATCATCAAAGGAAGAAGCCAGCCATTAGACAACCATAGTCATCGTTCATCTAAGTAACCACCGCCCATCGCCGTTGCCGCCGCCGCTGACCACTTTTCTTTTTATTTTGAGTGTTAGTTTGTATTGTGAGTGAAGGAAGAGAATTCAAAGAAACTTCAAGACATTTGGGGGAGAGAATTTGAGATAAGTTTTTATCTTTGTAACTACACTTGAATTTGGTTTAATTTTGATTTTTTATTTGTATACATGATTTCTACTTTTAAACTCATGTGTGGTTGTGTTTTCTCCATGGATTCTGAGTAGTTTTCTTTATATTTTTTTTCTTAAAATGATAAGTGATTAAGTATTTAAAGGAAGTTGTGTAAAGTATTAGACTTCAATGTTGGAAGAAGTTGTGATGATTTGAAACCTTGCACTTCATTTACTTCTTGATTTGGACAATTAAGATGTTAATACCTGTTGTGAGAACATGTGTGAGAACATGTAAGATCTGATATGGTATTGTCTTAGTCAACTAATGGTTAGAATCACATTTTAATTTCATGAATGAGAATGTAGTTTTTGGGGTTGAGTGCAAATAAATAGGGAAATAAACTTTTCAATGGTGTAGAATTAGAGGACTTTAGAGTGACAGGCTAAAGCTCCCAATTTGATTTTTAATTTTAGGTTTTGATACGAGATGTTAGCCCCCAAGTGGAGGGAGAAGAGAGAATTCTAGAGTGAGAGCTAGTTTCTTCCCTACCTAACCTATCTTTAAGGCTATTCAAACTATAAATTAGCTAATGTTCTTCATAGCATCTCTACTAAGGGTAAAGAATATTATTGCTTCTATTTGGCACAACACATTTAACATACTTCCACAATATAATTTCTATACTTATTACTGATTCATGATAAGTAAAAAGATATTTTATTTATATTGCCTTCATTTTGCAAATAATTAGTTAAGTTAATTAGTTGCTTACTTTATTTTCATAAACTAAAAATTATAAAAAGAATCAAATTTTTATTCCTATTATAACATCTTAAGTTAAAGTAAGAATATTTTTCTAAGTAGATTTTTGTCATCTAAACTTTTTAAAGTGCATATTGAAGTCTTCCCTTTGGTTTTGATATTTGGAGCTTAATCAAAAAGTCCTATATTACTTGATAACAATATGTATTTTTGCATAGTATCCCATATTTAATAATTATAATTGTATTCTTATTTGTTTCATAGTGGAAAACTTACCCAACTTTTACTTTGGGTCAAGTTTTTCGCTTTATTACTAATTAAGAATAATTATTAAGGAAGTTAGGCATATAATCGCATACATCTCATTTTACATCTATATAGAAAGTCAGGATCACTTAGCTTGATCCCTTACTCTTTTGGAAACTCATGTGGATGGTCCCCTAAACCCTTAGCCCTAGGCTAGGGTTTGGCTAAGACCAGCACATGGAGGATCTATAATGGGAGCTCCCTTGGTCTCATGGCTAAAAAAAGGTAATTTTATGATTGGCATCCTCATTTGATCTCATCCAACCTAAATACCCAATTTAGCTTTTTGCCCCCAAACTTTCTCAAAAATACCAATTACCCCTGAAACCCTAAATTTTCAAAAATTACCCAAACCATCCAATTTTGTCCAAAAATCATCTCAAACTCTTTCAAACCACTCAAACTACCCAAAACATTCCAAAATTTCCAAAATTCCTATAAAACCCCTAATTTTCCCAAAATTACAAAAATGCCACTCATGGCCCAAATTTTCCCAAAAAACCTCCAAAATCATTTCAAACACTCCTAAAACCAACCTTGACCACTCATGAAGTCCAATTTCTTGACCACTCATGAAGTCAACCTTGACCACTCATGAAGTCCAATTTGACCAATTTGACTAATTTTGACCAAAATCCCAATTTTGCTCGTTAAGGCCCAATTCCACAAATCACCCCAATTTCTACCAATTTGACTTCAATCTTCCACAATTTCAATTCCAAATCAAAATTAATCATGCCCAATCCTAATTGAAGCCAAATTGAAGCCCAATTGAACCCAATTTCAAACCTAAATTCCAAACCCACTTAAAATTCCCACTTTTGACCATATACTCAAATTGCCCCAAATTGAACCCCATAACCAATCTAATTTCCCCAATTTTGAGTTCCAAATTCCTTATAACATACCCCTTGATCAATTTGAGCTCTCAATTGGTCTTAACCTAAACCCAAATCACACCTAAAACAAAATCCTTAATTTTGTCTTAAAGTCAAAATGTCACTAAATTGAATCTTATAACTTCATAATTTCAACCCAATTGATATTGAAAACCTTTAATCACAATCCATTAAATCAATTTGAACCATCAATTGAACCAAACCCAAACCCTAGCCCAATCCAAACCCAATTCTAATCCAAATGCCTCAAAATTGACCATGAGCCAAATTCTACTAATGTGAACATCCCAATCAATTCAAATCCACCCAATTCCTTTTCCAAACTCCTCATGACAATTATCCAAGCCCATTTGATCAATCAATTGACCCAAATATTAGCCCAAACCCAACCTAGACCCCAGTTCAAATCAAAAGCCCAATTTTGAACCCAAACCCTAAATTTGACCAAATCCATTAAAATTAACCAAGCCATGGTCACCACAGCTAAAATTTGAGACCTAGGAACCAAGCTAGTTGAGTCATGGACCAAAGGTCCCTTGAATTATGGGATCTCTTCCAAAAGTAGCTAAACCAAGTGAATCTTTTCTACGAGCCCTCAAACCTCAGGGTTAATCACCATTAAGCTTCCTCTGACTCCCTTGACCACACTAGCAACCAGCCCTGGCCTGACCAGCTGACATAATGATCTCGATTGTTTATATGCAACAGAATAACAATGTATGCAATTATATTCTTCACTTATATTTCCTACTTTGCAACAACACCAAAAACTTGATCCTGTAGAAAATAAGAATTTAACTTTAAATTTATATATATATATATATATATATATATATATTTTTCTTGGATAGGTTTGTATTTTAATTTAAATTTAGTTTAGATAAATCCTATTAGACTTATGTATCGTTATAGTGAAATATAGGACTTTTTTATTAAGCTTCTAATATCAAATCCACAGGGAGTGTTCACAATATGCACATCTAAATAACAAACTTTCTATTTCAAAAAGACAATTATTTAAACTATAGATATTTTTACAATTATTAAAATTCAATTCTTTTTGATATTTTTGATATTTTGGCAAAACAAAAACAACTTCTAAATATAACTTGAGTTTATGTAAAAGAAAAACACTAAATATGAAATATCTTTCTCCTTATCATGAATCAATAATAAGTATAGGAATTTTGTTATGGAAGTATTCAAATTGTATTGTGTCAAATAGAAGCAATATTATTTTTTACCCTTACTAGAGATGCTATAAAAACATTGGCTAATTTAAAGTTTGAATACTTCTGAAGACCGACTAGGCAGGGAAGATTCTAGCTCTCACTCTAGAGTTCCCCCGATTCCCTCCACCTAGGGGCTAACATCTCGTATCAGAACCTAAAACAATAAACCAAGTTGGGGGCTTTAGCCTATCACTCTAAAGTCCTCTAACTTTTCACCCTTCAAAGATTTTTGCTCTATTTATTTACACTAAATCATATGAATAACAATCTCATTCATACAACCTCATGTGATTCTTTTCAATTGTTGACTGAGAAAATATCATCACGGTTCTTACATGTTCTCACAACAAATGTTAGCATCTAGATGGGCTAGATCAAGAAGTAAATGAAGTACATGGAATTAAAGCATCACAAGCATCACAACTTCTTCCAATTAATACTCTCCATAACTTCCATCCAAAACTTTAATTACTTATCATTTTAAGGAACTTCCATCCAACACTTTAATTATTTAAAGAAAACTAGAGAAAAATAAAGAAAACTACTCAGAATCCATAAAGAAAATAAAACTACACTTTAGTTTAAATGTAGAAATCAATGTCAAACCAACAAGAAGTTTCGATTAAAACCAAAAGTAGTTTAAAAAAAAAAGATAAAAACTTATCTCAAATCCTCCACCAAACTCTTGAAGTTCCTTTGAATTTCTTCTCTCTTACAACGCTCTTAACTCTCACAATAAAATTAAAAACAAAAAGGAAAAAGTAAATTTGTGGTGCCTGAATAATCTCTCAAAAAGTTTCTCCACGAACTATTTCAAGAACTTCTCAGGACTCCCCCCTATTTTTCTTTCCATCAACTTCCTTCTTTTATAATTTTCCAAGAGGTGTCTTGGTATCTCTTCAAAATGTGTCCTGATTCAATGTATTTTCCAAGGGATGTCTTTTTTCACAAGTCTTTTAACCATATTTTCGTTTCTAGTGGTCATAACCACCCTCTTTAGCCAATAGGTGCCTCAAATGTTCCTTCAAAATTTGGCAAAATTAATTAATCAGTCAAATAACTGCCTCTGGCGCTTAAGTGTGAGCCTCTGGTGTTTAGGTGTGGCGTTCTCTATTTCATCGAAGCTTAGGCGCCAAAACACTTTTGCACCATCTTTAGCATTTTTTCTCCAAATTTGATCATTTTTACTCCTTTTAGCATTTTTCACCTTTTTACTTGTACCTGAAAGAAAAACAAACAAATACCTTCGATTAAAGAGCAATATCTCAACAATAGATATAAAAATGTGTCTAAAAATACTATATATTTTAGGTGTATCACTTAGTCACCAAAAGCATCAAAACTAAGAGAAACCCCAACCCTTAAACCCACAATTGGAACTCCCTGAGTTGGCTCACCCCCATTGGCTATTAGCGTCGCTCAACCCTCCACCTAAGCATTCCTTTCCACCCACTGGCCAACCCTGGTAGCCACTATGGCCATGTCTATTTAACCACCACCTCTCATAGCCAAAACATAGAGAGTGCACTGAACCTTGGATAGACTCTATCAAATTGCAAAAAATGATTCCTAGGTGGGCGGTTCTCGAGCTAGGTCAATTGGGGATGATGAAGAAGAGTAGTCTGATAGCGCGTGAATCAGATGGACGACGCTGATGCAGTCAAATGTGGAGATGAAACTAAAAGCACGGGCCGAGTCAACATTGAGTCAAATGGCGGAGCGTCGTCTAGCGTCTTGGGATGAGTTGGCTGCCGCGTGGTTAAGTAGGCAAATAGATTTTTTTAAATTTATTTAATTCACTTACCTTAGAAAATGCATAACTTAGTTTAGAAAAATCATAAAAATAAAATAAAAATACCCTCTTGCTTAATAAACAAAAGAGAATAAATTGGAATAAAAAAAATTATTTGGTATGTCTCTGACTTTTAATTAATTAAATACTCTCTGGAATATTTAATTTTAATTAAGTAAATAGTGGTCACCATTACTTGAAATTCTAGGAGTTTATTCCTCATGTCAGTAAGGTTGTTCTCTGATTTTTCCAAGGTCAAAGGACACATCTAGCTTCGAAACCCTAATTTTCAAGTCTAGTTGCCTATTTTTGCTTAAATTAAGTATTTAAATTAAAATATAAGTCAAAAAAAATATGGAACTTATTTTGGTAGCTTTTCTGTGATCAGAGGACTTTGGAAAAAATATAAAATGTATTTTAATGTTTGTATATAATTTTCTAGCTAATTAAATCATGAAAACTCATTAAAATTAAAATAAATATAATATAATTCAAAAATTGCAAAAAAATGATTCCACACTGCGTATAATAATCATTTTAACTCTCTGTAAAAATTTAAAACTCATTTAAATTAATTTGATCAATAAAGTCTATTTTCTAAGTAAAATGACATTTTTTGATTTAAAATAATTATAATAAATTAACTATGATTAGTAAAATTATGAAAAGTGGTTTTCTGTGTTCCTTGTGATCAGGGGCCACTTAGGAAAAATAAAAATTATTTTAAAATGAATATTTTATTTTTGAGTTACTTTTCATTTTAAAAAGTAAATAAATATAATTGAAAATTACAAAAATATGAAAATGCACCAAAGTGCTCCAAATTATTCTCTGATCACTTAAGGCCCTTTAAAATATTTTTTCTAATTTTTCTAATTTTCTAATTTAGTTATGTATTTTTTTAAATGCTAAAAATGTATTTTTCTTAATTTTCTATTAAAATAACTGTAATAAATAAAATAAAAATTGTAAAAATAAAAATTTTGTTTCTCTGAGTTCTTTGGACTTAGAGAGACATAATAAAATAATAAAAAGTAATTTTTGAAATTAAAATATATTTCATATTTAATTAATCACTAAAATTAGTAAATAATTATAATTATTAAAAAATAATTTTTTAAAATCATGAAATATTGTCCAAATGATCCTCTGACCTAGGTGAACCTCTAATAATTTTCCATGAACAAAGAAATTTTACTTTGATTAACTCATTAAATTAACAGTGAAAACTTTATTTTTTGAGTTAAAAATACTTATATAAAGTAAATTTAAATTAGAAAATCACATTTTCAATAGAAAAATAAGAAAAATACTTTTTCAATATTAATCCTCTGATATTTTAATTGACCCATGAGTGGGGTAGCATGAAAAATTTCACACTCATTTGAGTTGAATTTAAGAAATTATGTTGTGATAAGGCCATAAGTGCACAATGGTAATTATGGAATTCAAGCCCCAGTTATACTTTGGCTAAATTAAAGGGAAAATGGGCAATGTATGATCATAATTGACCTTTATGGATGGTTGAAACACAAGGGATTAAGAGGTAGAAAGCAATTCCTCACTCTTCCACAACAAGGGTATAATTATAGTTTCCCCTACTTATTATATTTGGAAGTTATTTATACTGCATGAGCTTAAGGTAGAGGACTTGATCTAGGAAGATAATAACTTATTTGAACCCCCTAATTGGTGATGAAATGATAAGTGTGATCTTTCAATGAGAATTAAATTTCATTTAATTTAACATCTTGATTATCACAAATTTACCCATGAAATTTTAATGGGCTTAGTAGTAAACTAGGCTTGAAAACTAGGCTTAGTAAACTAGGCTTGATCCAAGATTGTTCAATGAGGCTTAAAAAGATAATATAACTAATCACAAACATTTTGAAAGCACTGCTAGCCCAACTCTGTATTTCAATTAGCTAAATTCCTAGAAATGTAATTTGCCCTTAAGGAACCTCCACTAACATAATTCATAGATAAAACATCGAGTGATAGTTACCCCACTCATATGGATAATTAAGGTATAAATGTTCATTGAGAATAGGGTGCATTAATTCATTAAAACTAAATTTAAATTCAGATGCTTAATTGAACAATATAATAAGTTAAAATGAACTCGAAATGTTTCAAAGGATTTTAAAAGTTGTTTTGGGTTATGTCCCGAACATTTTTAGGATTCTTTGGATACTTTGAAGGACAATCAAACTTATTGTTCTTCGTTCAAGAAAATCATTCATTAAAAACTTTTAGGGACCCACCAAGTTATGACTTAGGACTCGGTAAATACACCTTAAATTGGTTTTTCTTGCTTTCCATTCCTACAATTTATTTAAACTCATGCAAAATTATATGTATGTCGTAAGTTCTAACATTTCAGAGAGTGTGCGAGAAGATGATAAGTACGCCATTACATTTTTGCAATGTAATTTACTTTCATTTTACTTTACTGCATTTTCTCACATGTACTTGCTTTACCTGCAAAACCTTTTCCAAAATTAAAAGTTACAAAGCCATTTTTTTCAAAATTAAACAACATTTTTCAAAAAAAATAAAACAAAAATTTCATAACACGCACTCTTGAATTTACGGGAGTCCCTCGGATGAGGTAACATGTGGTTTCTAACTAGATCTCCCCATATTAAATAAGTTTAAAAACTCGTTTAAATTAAGTAAATTCAAAAGAAAATAGTGGTAATTGAACAAGGGAACCGTGGAATCATAACTAGTGTCGCTCAAATCAACTTTAACTCCCCCTACAATGATTGAACAAACTCGTCATTTAAACCTTTTGAACCTTAGACCTTATCAGTGCTACTTCGATAAGGAGCTTGGAGCTAACTTTGAGGGCAACACCTTACAACAGTCGGTGGATCTACAACAACAAACATTTTCGTAGAATTAAATAACAAGCCATAGGACTTCGAGGTTGTTTGCCTAGTGTAACATAAAACATAAATCCTCAAATCCTCACCTTATCTTTAGGCATTTGTACAATCATGTTGTGCAATTAAGCCTTAACTTGCCTTAGGCTTCGAGGTTGTCGTTTGTCATTACATAAACTCTCATATCTTCCAGGCTATTTGAATGATTGTGTCTTACAAACGTAAGCCCTAAATAATAATAATTGACATGATGAAACATTTAATAATTTTCCTCTTCGAAATGGAAGCCAAACCAAAGGATAGCTTGAGAAGTCATTGAGGTTCACCTCAAGATCAGTGACAACCCCTAGTTTTCTCCCTTTGGATTCCATAACAATGTTCTAAATTTGAGTCTTTCCCATTTGACACTCCTTGTTTTGATCTTTGAAAAGACCTACCCTTTGAAATTCTTGAAGACTATATTTTTTTATCTAAATTGAGAGTTTTCTTAATTGACTTCGATCATTTAAGATGTAAATAATTATAGATGCTTGCCCTTATAAAAAGCTTTAGAAACCCAGCCTAAAATAAACCCTGTCTAATTTTTCATATTAGATAGGGGAATTTTTCGGTCAACATAAATGGTTTCACGGTGTAAAACGGATGTCATAAATCCTTTAGTTTATTTAATCAAGCCTCACTAGTAAGTGATATGTCTATTCTTCAAGGTAGATGTATCACTTGCGGTGTCGTGTTTATTTATTTAAATTATTATTTATATGAGATCAGTTCGGTCTCGTATTTTCATAATTCAAAAAAAAAATTGATTTCCAAAATTATAATATATATTATACTAGATCAAATATCTTTTTTTTTCCAAAAAGGTGAATGACACATGTTGCATCTTATTATTGTGAGAACATCTAAGAATTTATTTACAGCCTTCTCCTAAAGGAAATGAAGATGATGTCTACTTGCTATTGATGATGATCACTGAAAAATACACTTTGAGGCTTTCCTTAAAGAATTTCTCAAAGAATATCTAGGGGTTATCAAAGCACAAATGATTTCATAGGAATTTTATGTTGTTATGTATCCATACTTCTCAATATATGGGTGCTTGTGTGGAAAAAAATCACTCTACTAAAATAAATGAAAAGAATGAATATTTGCATGCATGCCACTCAATTTCTATGTTTTATATATCTAACACCTAAAATTCATTTTTTTCATGTATGTCACCTTACCTATGAGTGCTATGTATGACACCCTACCTATGTGGGTTTTGATGGTCTTTGTAAGCGATGCTACCCTAACATCAGAGTCACGAGCTGCAAATTGAGAGCATCAAAAGAAGAGGAGTGTCACCATAGTGGTCGGCCATCACTGTCAGAAGAGGAAGAGCACTAGAGGTGACAAGGATTTAGAGAGAAACCAGGATGGGGGAGGGATTTAGGGAAAAATCAGGAAGAACAACGCTAGGGGCGATAGGAAGAAATGAGGATTTTGACAATATAATTGATACGTTCTGATGATTTAGTTACGATAGGTATCCATCAGTTTTAATTTATAGATTAATTGAAGGTTAACAACATCGATAAGTCTAAATTGATCGTAGAAATTTTTTCTTAAAAAGTAATGGATCAGGGAGTGTTACCAAAAAATTTAAATATTAAGTAATTTAAAGATTACATCGTCAAGTTGTAAGAAATTAGACCAATCTTTGCGACACAAATTAGGTCGTCGGTAATGTCATCACTTATAGTTCTTTTTCATATAGTGAGCAGACCTTTACTTTGATTTAGTAAGTCTAGTATAAATTGTATGCAAAAACTCGCTAGCATCCATCATTAAATGCCTTGGATTAAGGGATTAGGCCTAGTTTAGCCTTGAACAGTTTTCCACAGGTTTAGCCTTTTCAATCCATCAGCGTTTGACTAATTCCATTCAGGCACCATCATGATGTGATCAACTTCATTAACCACAAGCTAATCATGGGTTTTTATGTAGTTTAATTCTTTAACATAATAAGTCTGACTAAGGGTGTGTCCTTTAATAGATCCTTACTCAATGTATGTTAATGAATATGGAGATATTTTCTTCTCTTTGTTCGTTTATTTTGTCAAGTAAACTAACCTCATTAAAAACTAACATTTGTACTAAGAAGTTAGTGTAACATCAGTGTGTTACTCTACATCACGATCATACTACCTAAGAATATGAGTTTTGTGGTTATGCTTAGAGTGAACTAAATGTCATAGACTTGCTTGCTTCCTCGGTGGTGGAGCAAGCACTTTGTCTCACCATCTTGACTTTTCCTTTAGCTCATTGCTATGCTGAAATATCAAATTCAGTAGACAGTGCATTGGCTAATGAAAACCAAGTTAAGGGACTCACATCTTAGGAACTTTTCTTGAATAAGCCATCAAAACCCAGAAAAATAACAATGGAGTTTCTCTCCTTATTGCCTGATTGATCCTATTTTTCTACATTTGATTCAGTAGTCAATACCATGGCTAAGTAAATCTGGAGTAGAGAAAAACCCATACTCGCCAGTGTTAGTCATTAAATTCTATAGGAGACTCCATGAAGGCCCACTTCCCAAGATAATCTCTTTGTTTTGATAAGCTTCGGGTACAATATGGCTCCACACAATTTATTTACCCTGATCCAATAAACATGTTTGCCATTTAGTTTAAATGTGAGTCCCTGTACTTTTCATTCCTAGGGGTTCAGGTTTACTTAATTTATTTTTTCCCCTTCAATTACCTCTCAATTTAGATGTGAATCCACATGTGTTTTCTATTCTGATTTAATCACCACATTCACCTTTTGGTTTGAATGTGAGTCGCTGTGCTTTTTATATGTTGTTAAGGTTTATTGAATTGAGTTTTCCCCTACAATTATCTCTTAGTTTATATATGTATCTACATTTGTTTTCTATTATGATCTAATCCACCTGTTCACCTCTTGGTTTGAATGTGAATTTGTCTACTTTTTTATTCTAAGGTGTTTAGGTATCTAATGAGTTTCAAACCCTCAAATTAATGAATTTAAAGTCTAAAACAAATAATTTTCAATCCTTAAAAAAATGAATTTTGAACTTTCAAATGTTTAACTTAAATAATTTTCAAGCCTTCAAACAAGTAAAATTTTAAATCCTTAAATGAATGAACTTCATATCTTATAAATTCAAAACTTAAGTCTTCAAACAAAATCCTTAAGCTTCAAACTTCAAACAAACTTTTCCAAATTCCTTAATTAGGAAGAACTTCAAAATTCTTTTAAATCTAAATCCAAATTTTAACCCTCATGTTATCTCATGAAATCAAATCCCTAATGTTGAACAACAATCTTTTCACTCCTGGACATAGTTGATTTTATCAGTCAATACCAATATGTGTGTCATTCTTCTAATAGTTAGCCACACATAATGGGGGTCCATTTGTTGACCTCATTTTTTGTCAACCCTACCTTGGCTTAAACTTAACTTTATTTCACTTGAGCTTTATCTTGAGTAAACTATAATTTAAGAAAAATGAATTTAAATTGATAAAAATCAAAATTAATCAAAAAATTCTCAAACGCAAACACTTTTAACCAAACTAAAAGATAACCTTAAGAGGAGCTTTAATCACTAAAACTAGAGATTATCATTTTCTCTCCTAAAATCATTGTATGACTCGAGTCTTCATTTCAAAATGTACATGATTTTATTATCATATATAAATATTATGCAACTAAAATTGATAATCATTTGAAACAATTTTTATGTAACTCTTCCATTCAAATTTTCATGCATGAAGATTATCGTCACAAACCCTCAAATTATCATTTTTCTCCATAGCTCAATCCAATGATCCAAATTACATTCTATAAGTTGCATAATTTTCACAATAACATATGAGAATCATGCAAACTAGTTTGGTGGTCATCAGACATCAATTTTACGTAAAATTGTGCACATATGTTTTCCATGCATGAAAAGTAGTCCCATGTAAAAATTTATAGAAGAGTCATTATTCTTGAAAAAATTCTTCACCGTTATGTTTGTATCAACAAAACTTTCCAATGAGTCTCTTTGCACCAAAATCTTTCTCAATTTTGAGGCTCGTTGAGCCGAGGACAATCAAGGGAGAGAAAAATGATAATTTTGATAGAAAATAATAATTTGATTATAATCACCTCAAAATGATTTCAAATCAGCTTATGACTTCAACTAAAGTTATTTTAAATTCAAAAAATACATAATTTGGACCAATAAAATAATTTAAAAATTCAATCTCAAAATTTACCATTTCTCTCCCATAAGAGTTTGGGCCTGATCACTTTGACTGACCATATCTTCATATGGTGCTTAATTAAGCCAAAAAACTTAGACTATTGAATTCCTTGTATTTTTCTCAATTAAATAAACTCAAGTCAATTTTTTCTTACCATAACCAACTCCCAACCATCTTGTAACCATCTCCTAAGCAACCAGCCACTTCAAATACTTATAACTTGAGCTGGAGAACTTTTTGAAATAGTTTGGACCAATGGATTTATTGTTTTATCATCTTTAAAATGACCTAAATTTCTATTTTTTCATGACTATATTAATTATTCTGGTCGTATTACCAAAATTTTCGTCTCATTTTCACAAATTCCTTTCATATCCTTTGATCCTAGCCATTCATTCGTCTTGCTACTTCCCTCATCCTAGCCACCTCTATTTTTTTATCCACCACCCTCTATTCGATTGTTCCATTTTATCCACACGCCCCACCTCCCTTCTCTCTCCTCCATCTCAATTAATCTGCACGTGCCCTCTATTCACTTCCCATAACCCCCTCCTTAATCGTAGTAGTCCACCTCGCCTTTAACAACCTTTTCCCCCAAAACTCTCCGTAAACCCACTCCTCCACTTCTAACCATGATTCTCGCAACCCCCAAGTACTTCATTTCATTGAAAATTCAAAATTTCTCCTCATCCCTTCCTCTCCCAAGAAAACCAGAAAACCCCTCCCCTCTCCAAGCAAATAAGCCTTTAGTTCTCCATCAAACATTGAGCCCTAGCCTTCATTCAAGCAAGGAATTCAAATAAATTGACGGCATGGCATATAACTTGCAATTTCATAAACTCTCCATCCAATCTTGAAGTGTTTCCATGTATTTTACATGATGTATGTTGAACTTTAAAATTCACCATTAAATTTTAAAATTTCATGTTTCATTAAATGTTTTATGTTGGTTTTTCAAAATTAACAACAAATTTTAAAATTTTTCATATGTTTTTCAGTAACATGTTTTAAATTTCAAAATCTACCATGGATTTTTCAAATTTTATACAATATATGGGTTTTTTTTTTATTTTCATGCTCTATGTCATTCTTATTCATGTTACATGTCAATTTTCTTAGGGCTTTTAATGTTTTTGTGTTCCATGTCACATATGTTTTATTTTTCATGCCAAACTCATAGGGCATTTAGTTTAAATGCATTGTAGTGTGTTTATGTTGTAACAACTCATGCAATTAGCATGTTTCTCTACGCCCTTAGTCAAAACAAAAATCTCAAGCCATCTAATTACAATAAAACCAAGAAAAACCAAGCCTTTATATCATAACTCTGTGGTTCTCCACCATTTATTTGTAGAAGGTCTGGTTTCCTGCCTTTGGCGCTCTACCACTTTTCAAAAAATTAAACTTCTTCTGCTTCCCCATAATGCATCTCTGACTCATGGTCATCGCCTGAGTAAATCTGTAGTTATATATAGTGTGCCAGTATTCTTACCCCAAGTCAGTACTAATGCTCCTTTGATAACCTTCTAGGTGCTATCTGAGAACTGCTATCTGAGAACACCACTAAAACCACTAAATGACCACCCTCATTGAGCTGCCCAACAGAGATGAGACTTCTCTTCAACTCAGGAACGTGTCTGACCATTTACAAAGTCCATTTACTCTTGTTAGGGAGTGCAATACCAATGTCTCCCATTCCCACCACGTCTAGAACTTTTCCATCAGTCGGATGTACTTTCCCAAAGTTACCTTCAATATAATTTTGCATTAACTCCCGATGGGAAGATGTATGGAAAAAAGCCCTTGAATCCAGTATCCAGTCATCAATAGAATTTGTGAACTACCAGAAATAGTGCATCCTGCATTTCTTCAGTTAAAACATTAACGTCATCATTCTCATTTTTCTTAGGATTCCTACAGTTTCTTTTTATGTGGCCAGCCTTGCCACAATTCCAGCAGGTTGTATGCTGACCAGACTTTGATTTTGATCTTCTTAGACTTTGATTTTGATGATTTTGATCTTCTTTTGTTTGAGTTCCTATCATGTGATCTCCCACTAGAATAAACATTCATCGTCGAACTTGAACACGAAGCCTCGCTAGAATCGTTCTTGCGCACCTCCTCAGCTAAAATCAAAACACGAATATCATCATATTTCAGCTTATATTTACATGCAGAACTATTGATTGTCATTCTCATGGCTTCCCAGCTTTTTGACAATGAAGCCAACAATATCAGCGCACGTATCTTATCATCAAAATCAATTTCAACAGACGACAACTGATTTGTGTTAATGTTGAAATCATTTAAGTGTTGAGCAATAGACACACATTCCGCCATCTTCAAGTTGAATAACTTTTTCATCAAATGAGCCATGTTATTCGCCGATGATTTTTCATACATACCTGATAAAACTGCCATAAGATCTGCAGTAGTCCTCTACTTGATGACGTTGTGGGCAACTGATCTCAATAGGGTTAATCGTATAACCCCCAGAACCTATCGATCTAACAGATTTCATTCCGCCTCATCCATCTTTTCTAGCACTTTCGCAGTAATAGAAGATGAAGTTTCTTCACATAGAGGTAGTCCTCCATCTGCATCCTCCAGTAAGCAAAATTCGTGTCATTGAACTTCTCGATCCCCAATGTCATCACTTTGTCTCCGCCCATCGTTCTTCCTTGGATTCGAACCCAAGCTCTAATACCAGTTGTTGTGAAAAAACGATGGCAATAAAACGAAAAATGGAATGAGTAAAATTGCATGCAGAAAAACACCAAAGTGACACACAGATTTATGTGGTTCAACAAATTTGCCCATGTCCACGGAGCTACGGAGAATTTTATTTCTTCGAAGAATTATGCCGTCGAGCGCCTCGACGTTTACAAGAAAATCTCTATTTTCTTCTCTCCCTCTCTCTCTCTCTCTCTCTCTTTCTTTTTTCCTCTATTTCTCTTTTAGCTCTCAAGTGGACTTGGTTTGGCCTTGCTTGGCTTGGCCTTACTTGGCTTGACATCTCTTTTAAGCCAAAAGAGGCTATTTATAGAAATTATGAGAGCGGTGGGTGAGAGGTGGGTGGAATGTGATAGGTGAGCAGTAGGTGGGAAAGTAGGTGAGTGAAAGGTGAGATTCTTAACTAGGAAGCTAATTAAATTTCGAGGAACTGAGTCTCTACATTTCCCAACAAATCCTTCACGTGACATCATCCCAACACCCCCTTAATATGCATAAGTTGTTTATTTATAAATTTCTAGAGGAATAGTCTGGTCATTTATACAAGAAATCAACACATTCCATCGAATGGTTTGTTATTTTTCAGTTTTTCCTAAAATAATCTTGGGCTTGTCGAATTTATTTCATAAGACAGGTGGCTTGTCCATGCACACAAGAACCGAAGTGCATTTAGTCTCCCCAATAATCTCACAATGTCTTAATAAAACTTCAGAGTATTTGATTTAAAATTTAAAATTTATTTGGACTCAAATGAAGGCACATTTAGTATTATTAGGTATATAACGTTAACGTAACTCACCAGTTTGATTAAAATGAAGCTTGAATACCACTGAAATCAATTATAAAAACTTCTTCCTTAAATATTTTGTAGCTTTAATATCTGATGTGTATGTTGAAATGGAATAAATTTTATTATGATCTTGCAATTCGTAGCCCGTCATTGAGTATCGAAAGTCAACAAATTTTAGAGTAAATTTTTAAATCTTAATTCAAATTTAATGATGAATATTTAATAAAATATTAATGAATTTTAAAATAAAAATAATATATAATTAATTAATTAAAATCTTATTATATTTGTATTAAAATAATGTTAAAAATTAAATTTTATTTTTTTCTTACAAATTTAGCAAATAAACACGAAATGGGCCTCAGGCAGAATTGAAGATGAATCCGATGCGGCCCACTAAAAAAATAATAAGTCAATTTGGCATTGAAGATACTCCCATGAAATATATATTTAACAAGAACTATTATTATTAAGTGTCAAAATTGTCCCCGACTATTTACATAGCGATATTTTAGTCTCAGCTTATAGAAGTATGGAAATTGTCCTCTGATATTTTAAAATTGAGCCCTAATAGTCCTTCATGAGGACTTTTTCGCCCCCAATTTAAAGAGTTTGGAAACTATTTTGACACTTCTATAAACTTTGATACTAAACAACCCCATGTAAATAGCCATGGACCATATTGACACTTTATTCTACTATTATTATATTAGATGATTGAAAATGTCATGGCAGATTATAATTTATCTTTGTTTTGCCAAACATTAATACATCTAAGCAAAAGTGAATGGTAAAACATTTTTTTATGGAATATTAAGTATATTATTTGAAATAAAGTGAAGAATTTCAATATTGAATTCTTACCTTGCTTAACAAATAATAATAATATGTACATACAACACCTGAAACATTATTATTTATAAAACCTAGCACACAAATGATGTTCTAGAACTATCGAACCTATGTATTTAGACGTTCCACAATCAAATCGTTCAGAAGTTTTATCATGAATTTTGATATTTAAGTGATAATTTGAAAAATAGATGAAAGAGGATGCTAGATTTGTAAATAATAATTTTTAGGGTGCTATCTATGGAATTATGGTGAAATAATAATTATTGCATTTGCACTAAATGCCACTAAATTTTAGAATTTCAGTGCAAGAATTTGTAGCTTATAACTCAAAAATTAAATAAAATATCTGGATTTTCCCCATCATTAAAAAAAAAAAAACTGAAATTCGCCTTCTCTTATGAAATTCAAATGGTTGACAAAATAGCAACGTGGGGGCGCTCTTCGCCCCGAACCCCCACATCGGATCGTGCAACTTTCTTTCGGCTACTTAATTAATAATATATGGTTTTTAATAAATAATGAGGTTTAAGCACTATAATTAAATTAATAAATAGTCTTAAAAATTTTACCAAATACGAAATGGCAATTAAAATCTATTACATATATATATATATATATATATATATATATAATATATTTGATGAATAGTATTTTTAAAAAAAATTAATTGACTATAAGGCCACAGATTTATAATCATCAAAAAGTATTAGTGAAGAAAATAGAATAAAAATTATTAAATTAGATTTAAATGATGTTTTAAATCTTACCTCAAACCTTAACATCTTATGACTATGTGATTAGAGCTATTAAAACGACTCTTTATTTGTGAACGACTCGTGTTCGGCTTGCTAAGCAAATGAGCCGAGCACGAACACATTTTTTGAGCTCGAAATATAAACGAGCCGAACACTCAGCTCGTGTTCGGTTCGTTTACATCCCTACGGGCAGCCGCTTTTACTTTTAATCTCAATGTCTTTTTTTAATTACTTTCATAAAAATAAAATTTATTGGAGCAATCAATAATTTTTAGACCTCCCAGAAATAATTTCCTTCGACACGAAGGGAAAATTAAGGAAAAACAAATGAAGATGGTTGGTTTTACTTTTATCCTTCAGCCGAATTAAATAATTTACGGTTTTGGCCTTTGAATATTTGCTATGGAAAAAAAAAATAGATTTACAGTAATTTTGAGAATATATTGTTTAAGGTGTTTGCTCTGAAAAGAAAATTCCAGAAACTGCAAAATCCAAAATCCTCGGCTATCGTACTCGTGGCTAATTGTTGATCTCATTCTGCTCTGTAAGTGGAAGCTCGCCGGCCAGAATCTCTGCGTGTGTTGACATACGTGTTGGGCATCAGTCGAGATGGATGTGGTCACCTTTTCCAACGCGCCGTCAAGAACATCGCCCCTCGGCATCGGCTCCGGCTACTCTGCGGGCTGGTCGCAGCCCCTCCGGCGGCGTCATCTCTCTTTCGTCGCCTTCAAATCATCAGATACGAACTCAGCAAAAACACTGACTAAATCTAGGAAGCAGGCCAAGAGAGCCCAGACCATTTCCATCGAGTCTGCCTCCGCTTCCCCTGCATCGGCTGCGGTCGCGGCGGATTTGGACTACAGTGAGGTTGCGGAGGCGCTCGAGAACATATATAAGCTGAGCCCGGCGCAGGAATCGGAAATGGAATTGGATTCCAAACTTGGTCGCGGAAGACACCGGAAGAAAAGGTGCAAGGACGGCGTGGAGAGCGGAGAAGGGGTTGTGAGGAACAGGAAGAGGAGGACGAGGCGACTGAGTTTGGATGGGAGGATTGCGCTGCAGCGTCTGCGGAAGGAAGAGGGAGAGTTGCTTGCAGGAGATGGTGTGAGGGATGATGCCTCAAAGGAGGAGAAAGAGGAGTTGGAAGTTGTTAAGTTGTTGCGGGAATATTCGGTGTCTATTGACTTGGGCAGTTTGGATTGGAAGAAGATGAACATTCCGCCAGTTCTGTCACTGGCTGAGCATAATTGGCTCTTCAAACTGATGCAGCCTATGAAGGTGAAATACCCAGCATATTAAGAATTTGTTTCTGGAATTTAGGTATTCTTAAATATTTATCTTTATATTCTCCATTCTGCTTAGTCTTCGTTTAGTATGTGATGGCTTTTTCTTAGTGTCGAACTTAGATTTGTCTTACAATCACATCTGAGAAATAGAACTTAAGCACTACAGAGTAGAGAGAGAGTAGATGAGAAAAAAACTCCCGAATTTCTATTAAAATTCCTTAGTAAAAATCAAAAAATGGAGTGCCCTTCTTGTTGTACCGTGTGCCCTATTTATAGGAGTCAAACTTCCATTTTTTATGCGGGGAAGCATTACACTATTTCAAATAAAAGGAATCCACTCCACAAAGTTTTTCTAGTGGGACCCCATAAAATTATTGCTTCCCTTGAGTGACCAAACTCTTATTCTTCACAATACGTTGAGAGTTTTCCTCTTTAATTTTGATCGAGTTGCCCGACTCTAGCTTTGAGTTGCACGGTCATGAAACGTAAGTTCATCTGTTTGTTATTGGGTATCTGTGTTTGATTGCCTAACCTAATGGGATGCCCTAACCTGCTAGTTGATCTTGCTTAGAGAATTTGAGACTCCCAACTAGGGGCTTGGCCGCCTGATGTTGAGGTTCGCTCTCCTTCCGTTCAATCACCCCTTCTTACTCGTTTCTTGGGAACTTGGTCACTTGATGTTTCATTCCAGCTACCTCTTCTATGTTGATTTCATAGCTCCTATAGAGAGGGTCGTCTGATTCAACTTGTCAAATGAATCTGTTGTTCAGTTGCCATAACTCAGTGTCTATCTTTTTTCCTGGTTCAGTTCGTTTGATTGGATCTCTGGGATGCTAATTTTTGTTGTACATATTTAATTATCTTATTCTCTTATCTATTTGATGTAGAAACTGCGAGAAGAACGGGAGAATAAGAATTATTTAGACTTGTTTTTTTATTTTCACTTTGTTTCGTAATTTAGTAAGAGATGGTAGAGCCCCAAGGTCAACATTTTCAATTATAAATGGGTGTACGCACTTTTTTTTTATTTGTAGAATTCTTTATCCTATGCATTTTGTGCAACTTTTCAACTGACCGTGAGGGAAATTATTTCTAGTAGATTCGCCTTCACAGTAGTTGTTTCTATCCAGCTACCTCTTCTATGTTGATTTCATAGCTCCTATAGAGAGGGTCGTCTGATTCAACTTGTCAAATGAATCTGTTGTTCAGTTGCCATAACTCAGTGTCTATTTTTTTTCCTGCTTCAGTTCGTTTGATTGGATGTCTGGGATGCTAATTTTTGTTGTACATATTTAATTATCTTATTCTCTTATCTATTTGATGTAGAAACTTCGAGAAGAACAGGAGAATAAGAATTATTTAGACTTAATTTTTTATTTTCACTTTGTTTCTTAATTTAGTAAGAGATGGTAGAGCCCCAAGGTCAACATTTTCAATTATAAATGGGTGTACGCACTTACTTGTTTTTTATTTGTAGAATTCTTTATCCTATGCATTTTTTGCAACTTTTCAACTGACCGTGAGGGAAATTATTTCTAGTAGATTTGTTAAAAGATGGAGATCGGAGGCTCGCAACTTCTTGAGGATGTCGTGTTTGCACTTCTTGCACCTGTACTTGCTATAGAGAGTTTACCTCTGAGAGTGGGGCAATTGGTGTTGACTTCCTTCCATGTGCTTTTGGATTTTGGGGATGAAACAACTACTGTGAAGGCGATTGGTCGCACCCCCTGGAATTGAGTCATCAATGGGTGTTAACGATCAGTGGATGATGGCGCAACCATCTTTTGCTTGCCACCCGACCATTGCGTTGAGTGTGTAGACCTCCTAACTGAACTGATTGCTATTTTTGAAGATCTTGCGAAAGTAAAGTGGACCTATGCTCACTGGACAAAAAACTTGAGCTTCGTGGTTGGGGGCTTGGAATGAGTGGAAACCGACGCGGTGGGTATTTAGGACAAGGTTATGCACCTGGAAGAGGATATTGTGGAGTTGAAAGAGCATATTGTTATCCTGGAAGAAAAAATGGAGCTTTGTTTGAGGAATATTTTTTGGAGATGTGAAGACCTTGCTGAGGTGAAGGCTAAGTTTCTTGTTCTTTAGCATTGACTAGAACCTCTTGGCTCCCAACCATTCATTTCTTGCGGGAGATGTGTTCTGAGGAGGCTGCTCCAAGCTAACTGAGTTTCTGTAGATGACGTAGAGTCAACAACCTTGATGTTATCTATGATTGTATGCATTGGTGGTTTTGCAATTGCCCCAGTATTTTTTGAGGGAACTTATCTTGTGATAGTGATTTTGTATGTGAATATTTTGAACTTTTCAGTTTGTTGTATTTTTCTTCTAAAGTCAGTCTACTTGAAATGAGTAGCGAGAATTTTATTATCGGTTGCAATCGGGCCACAAGTTCTTTTTCTTCGAGTGATTTATCAACAATGACAAAATTAAGTTGATCATTACCTTTTTCTAAATCAATCGTAAATGCTGAGATGTAAGGTTTTTTAATACATCCTTGATTTTCAAGCCTCATGCTTTATAAATAGCTTGATAAAACCTCGTTCGACTTTCCCGGCCTTTTCATTTTTCCTTGATTTCACTCTTCTGCTGGGGTTATTCGAATGGGAGCTTATGCTGGCCAAGGCTGAGGTTTCGATAAGCCATTCTCCGTAGACTGTTTGGAAAACATCATAGCGGTAGTGGTTTGAAACGAAAACATGATGAAACATCGTCAAACTTTCCAGGCTCTTCTTTGGTAGTTTCAGTCATTATCCGGGTGCCTGATCATGTTGGCCTATCTTCCGTCATTGGGGCGCTTGATCATGCTGGGCTGTTATCCATCCTCCAGGCACCTAGTGTCCTTCTTGTGGATGCCTCTTGAGTATCTCGCAGGATGGAGTCTGTTGTCTCATATACGTCCTTGAGTCAGGCATTGCTCTTGTTATCTCGGAGGAAGCAGACCCGTTGGGTGAACCAGTCATGGATTCTCCCCCCAACCTATCATTTAGGCAGCTTTGTGGATCAAGGGTTTCGGAGTGAGGATCCTATGATTTGATATTTATTCATAAAGCTAAGAGTGCTTGGTATGGAATGATGCTATGTCTAAGGAAAGGTTTTTTTTTTCCTTAATATATTGGACGTGATTTCTTATACTTCTCACCTCCTTAAGTTACGATTCAGTCGATTCAGCTTCTTTGAATCTGGATGAGTCTCCGGGCATACTTTTGAACAGTGGAGAGTGGGCGAGCCAAGGATTCATGCCCCCTAAGCATGAGGCTGGGGGCGACCAAGCAGCCACGGAGGGCACCCCCCTGCTGTTAACGTGCAAGATGCTAAACCATTGATTATTTGCCAGGTGATGAGCTTTTCAATCGACAGTCTCCTTGAGCATGTAGATGGTGCAACTTCAGTCGGGATGGTCAACGGTATGGCCAAGTTGGTTGATCTGGAAAGGGAAGCTTAACTCCGTAAGTGATGAGATGCTCTTTTGAGCCTACGGAGCGAAAGGAAAAGTGTTCAGTCTTCCAAGCTCAAGTTGACTCGAGGCGCTTTAGTCAGTTTAGGTCTGGTGGGGAGCATATTTTGATGAGACTTGCCCAACTTGGTTGTCTCCCAACTGAGGCAATGTTTGATTCTTGTATATTATTTTTCCTACCATCCAGTTGATGTAATTACTGTTGGTAAATATGTATATATTTTAATGAGGATTTGCGCACTTCGATTTTCACACCTCTTCTCGTGATGTGATGTTGATTGTGTTTATTACGTTTAAGTTATCTGTAATTTCCATTTCTACCATTTTGAGCTTTTGGCACCTTTTATCATTCTGTCCCTCTATAAATATGGTTGTTTTAATCATGAGGATTTTACTTTCAATTTTGGTTTAGCATTTTCTTCTCTTGCTTCCAGTTGCTCATGCTTTATCCTCCCGTCTCGCTGTTGATGCATCTTCTAGACATCTCGAAGGTCTGTGCTGCCTCCAGTGTCTCCCCTTCCCCTGTTGATTCCAACCAGCCCTTCTGTTTCGTTATAACCCCATGGAGTTCCTCACGGAGAGATTTCTGGGGTTGTCAAAAAATGGATTCCATGCAGGTGGAGCAGGGATGACTATCTAGTGTATACAATTCAACCATTCACTCGCATGCCACTAGAAAAGGCGAGCGACTCAATACCTTATATGCAAGGGAACTAGCTCTTTATTTATAGTAGTAACGACAATTTCTTCATTGCAAAGATTGTTTTTCAACAATAAGTCTTCATTAGTAAACGTGATGGGCAGATGTTTCGTGACTTATCGAAGGGACCAAGGATGTCTCGCCTTCAACAGTAGGTCTTCAGCAGTCAAACATGACTCGCCTGATCAGATTTTGTTAGAGTTGACCATTGTGAGGCCTTGGTTCTATCTCCTCATGGATGGTAGGAGCAACTCTCATAATATGAATTTCTTAGGTCCGAGACGACTTTCCTCTACTTTTTGTCGGCGACGCCTTCCTAAGTTATTGACCACTCTCCTCCAACCTATTTAAGCTTTCCAACTTGAATCAGCTCTTTGATTACATATCGGAGGTGTCGACATTCCTCTGTGTCATGCCAATGATCTCATTGGTAAGCACAGTACTTTTTAGGTCTCGGGAGTATCTCTCGGCTTTCATATGTGCAGGCTTCTGGTAATAGTCTTTGTTATGAGTGGCTTCTACGATCTCTACCATTGAGACTTTGAGTAGGATTAGTGAGGGATATGATCTGTTGGTGGTAGTGGCCTCTCCGAGTATCAATCCATTCTCCTTCCTTGGTATCGTACACTTTCTTGATCCTGATGTGTGGTCTTCTTCGGGATGTAGCTTCACGGTGGATGAATGGGCCTCTAGTTGCTGTCGTGAGGACTTTTTAGTGGGTTTGGCGTGACCGTTCAAGCTTCCAGACGACCGGGGGTAAGCTGTATTATTTTGCCAAAAATGTCTTCGTTGGCAAGCTCTACTAGCTCTGCTAATGTCTTGGGTCGTTTGTAGTCCTAAAGCGTATTTGAAATAACGTTCTCACAAAACTTGGGCGAGGGTTGCGTGCGCAGCTATGGGATCCAAATACCATAACTCCAACATTTCTTTATGGAATCTAGTTATAGCGTCGCGCAACTGCTCCTGTTGCTCTTGCCATACTTGCAACAATGCTTGAGAGTCTCTCTATGGTTTATGGGCATGAACATCATCTTCAATTCCTTGAATGAGGCGATTATCCCGTTCGACAAGCTATTGAACAATTGGAGCGCAGAGTCTTTCAAGGTCATAAAAAAGAGTCAACATTTTAGAGTTTTGTTCACCCTCTGTAGACAGAACATCAACTTAAAAGAGGCAACGTGCTCGGTTGGATCAATCTTCCCTTGATATGGTTCCAGAGTCAGGATTTTGATTCACTTTGGTGCTTCAGCTTCGATGATCCGTCTGGAGAAAGCATTGTCAGGGGTTGGTCGGCGAGCGCATGCATGTCTTCTTCAATCTCACGTCTGAGATGCAGAGCCCCCACCGTCAAGACGGTATTTCTCATCGCTCATACTTGGAGTTCGGGAGCGAGTCAACAGTAGGGCCACCGGATCTGCTTCTTTATAGTAATGTCTCCCTTATCATTTCCCTCATCTTATCTTTGAGTTCTTATATCTGTTAGGTCACGTAAACCTTGGTACATTCCATATCGTTTGCATTCTCTTGAACACTTTACTCCTCTTGCACTGCTCTTAATCTCATTGGAAGCATAATTTCACGCTCATCGCACATTTTAGGGTTTTGAATGTAGATTTGTGTTAGAATCACACCCAAATAGTACACGCAAGCTGAAGAGAAAAGAGAGACTTGATGAGAAAAAGAGTAGTCCTGAATTTTCTATTATGATTTTTGAGTAAAAGTAAAAAAAAGGGAATGTTCTTATTTTTGTACACAATCTCCTATTTGTAGTAGTCAAACCTCCCTGTTTTATGAGGGAAGCGTTACATTATTTCAAATAAAAAGAATCTACGCCACAAAGATTTCTTAGGGGAACCCTATACAATTATTGCTTCCCTTAAGCCACTGAAACAGGACATCAAGAGTTATCCCCATTTATATTTCCCGGGTCGCTTGACTTTAATTTTGAATTGTATGGTCGTTTAACTTAATTTCATCTTCTTTCTATTGGGCTTCTGTGTTTGATCAACTAACTTTTTGTTATGGCTTAATGTGTCGGTTGATCGTAGTCTGGAAAATGGAAACTCGCAATTGGGAGGCTTTGCCACTTGATGTTGGGGTTCGCTCGCTTTCTGTCACATCACCCCTTCTATCTCATTTCTAGTGGGCTTGGTCGTTTGATCTTAAGCTTTGCTCGCCTTCTATCCAGCCTGATTCAACTAGTCTGCTGAACTATTGTTCTATCGCCATAACATTGTGTCTATCTTTTTCTTTGCTCTAGTTGGTTCGATTGGCATCCAGGAGGCGACTTTTTGTTGTACTCTTAGCATTATAGAGCCAAAAGCTAATTACCTCTTGTTGATTATGTATTTCAGTTTGCATATGTTTATAAATTGGTTTAAATACTTGAGCCCTGGTGACTTGACTAGAAGTAGTTCATTTTTATCCATCAGGAGAAATTGAATTGTTTTTCTGTAGTGATGGTTTTTTAAACACTCAAGCTCTTTCTTATCAGAACTAGGATACTTAGATGGTCATGATACCACCAAACTGAAGCACAGTGGTGTTATATTTGAGCACCGTTGATGACTTCCAATGGCAAAGTCATGACTCTCAGCAAAAAAAAAGTACTTCTGAACACCAAGCAATTAGTGTTCTCTTGTAGATGCCGATTTTTGTATTTGCTACATAGCTATTCTAATCAATTCCATTTGCTACTTTTTTTATGGATAGGCGATGCTCAAGGTGAAAAAGAATCTGTATGAGGACTTAGGTAGGGAGCTGACAAATGTAGACTTGGCAGAAGCAGTTAACTTGAGCGTCACAAGAATGAAAAGAGAGCTAGAAGTTGGTCATGCAGCAAGAAACAAGATTATCAAGGTTTCTACGTTTTTCTCAATCAGCCAAATTTGTGTCATTTATGATTTTGTGCTTATTTTCTGAATTTTTATCAACTCCCATCTATTCAAGAAATTTTTTTGGCATATTTATATTATGTTTCAAGATTCTATTGTTTAATAACAATGCTGCAGCACTCGAAATGTTGCTTGATCCTTGTCAATAGACTAAAGATATGATACCAGATGCACAAATTTATTTTTTCTAACAAATTTGTTATTTGTTTTGAAGGAAAAATAGTTTCTAATGGTACAAATGATCAACCGCCATTTGCATAGTTATGCGGATAATTAAAAAAATAAAAAATCAAAGCCTAGTGGCAAAGTTTAAGATTCTGATATGCAACTTGTGTTTTGAACATTATGTACAATAAAAAAGGTTTTACTTCTCAACAAAAGTACTATTTGGTATTGTATCTGATGAATGATCAAAATGTAATTCAAATCTTTGTAAAAATTTCAACAAATGTTTAAGGGCCATGCTTGATTTCCCTGTTGTTTGTAAACTACATTTCTCTGATTCCGCCATTTGTAGAAGCTCCACTTGCATGGTATTTTAGCTTGTTACTGAAAGATAAATTAAACCTTTTAGATAAGTTTCCTTGACTTCACTTTAGTTTGAGACAGGCTAATGTGAAATTACTGAGATTTCTATGAGTATAGTTATTATAAAATCTCAAGGAAACATCCTCTTGTATGCAATCTGTTACTTGTCTGTGAGTTGATTCATTTGGGTTTGATTGTTTTTGCTTCATCTGACTAATTATTTAATATTACATAAACTGCAGCACAACCTCCGTCTGGTCTTGTTTGTAATTAACAAGCATTATCAAGACATTGCAAGCGCTCATAAGTTCAATGACCTGTGTCAAGCTGGAGTGAAGGGACTTATTACAGCCATTGATCGCTTCGAACCAAAGCGCGCTCTCCGTTTGTCTACTTATGCCCTCTTTTGGATTCGACATTATATAGTTAGATCTATGACACTTTCAAGTTTCACTCGCGTATCCTTTGGCATCGAGGCGGTATGAATTCAAAGATTTCACCTGTACTTGTTATTGGCATTTTTGTCTATAATTTTATTTAAAAAAAAGGCCCAAAATTAATTGATTATTCTAGAATTTTCTGTTTCATGTAAAAATGATCGCCATAATGTTCAGTAAAAAGCATGAACTATGTCCAGCATGCTATAATCTGTATTGAAAACTAATTAGATTCAACTGTAGGCTATAAATATGTTGCCATGCTCGAGGCTGAAGCTTCAAATTCTTGCAAAAATGGCTCATTTTATATTTTCATTTGGTTTTTGAAATTTATGAAACTCTCCCAAAAGATTTTTGTATTTGTAGCATTCCATTTGATTTTCAGGAATTAGCAATGTAATAATTTTTTTAGCGGTGTTTTTTTGTTTTCATTTCACTACTTTATGCATATCAAACTATGTTTCAGGTAAAGCTTTCATTGCGTTGGATGCACTATAGTGACCTTTTATAACACCACAATGTATCAGAAATTTATGATTTGATTAGTCTCATGCATAAAATCATATTACTGTTTTCTTTCTTCAAGCTGTAGTTTTTGTTATCATAAGATTTCCTGCGTTCATACACCTGAATACATGGTTGGCAGAGCCTGGAGTAATTTGTAAGACAACTGAAGAGTTGAAACAAACCTCACTTTTTCGCAGGTCAGATTGGAGATCCAGAAGGCCAAACTAGAGCTGGCATTCAAGCTCCGGAGGCCACCGACCGACGAAGAGATAATTGAGAGGGTGAGAGTATCTCCTGAGAGATACTACGATGTGTTGAAGGCCTCAAAGGCAGTAGGTTCTCTCAATGGAAGGCATGCGGTTACTCAAGAAGAATTTGTTGATGGGATTGCAGACATTGATGGAGTGGGAGGTGGCAAGCGAAGACAGCCTGCCCTCCGTCTAGCTATTGATGATGTGGTGAGTGCTTATTAGAAATTTCTTCTTGAATCCTTCAAACTGAACCTTATGGTATCACAATGCTAATCCAAGCTGCTTTTTTCTGTATTCTAAGCATCTTTAGTGATTTCCTGCGTGTTTCTCTTTTTGTCTGTGCAGCTTGATTCACTTAAGCCCAGGGAGAGCTTGGTCATCAGACAAAGATACGGGCTTGATGGGAAAGGTAGGCGAACCTTGGGAGAGATTGCAGGAAACCTCAATGTATCAAGAGAGATGGTAAGGAAACACGAGCTGAAAGCGTTGATGAAGCTCAAACATCCAGCTCGACTCGATTACCTTCGCCGATATATTTGAATCAACCGCATTCTATTCTCCTTATATACATCTTCAGTTTGCCCAGACTACACTCCCGTTGAATCATTTTGGCATATTGATTTGCTAGCTTCTATGTATTATTTTACAGTTACAAATCGCGAGTACAAAACTTGTATGCCCATTCATGTGGATGCTATATTGTGGAACCTCGCATGTAATATAGTGTCGATGTAATTATGTAAAGGTTACGAAAGATAATGGTATAGCGTTTCCTTGTTTTTTTTTTCTATTATTATTATTTTTATTTTTATACTTGGTTGCAATTACTCGAGTCGGACTTCATCCCCAACACTATTAACGTCAGTAACTTTCGAACAAAGAGGAATGAATGGTAAGCCTTTGGCTTAAAATTAGGGATGTAAATTAATCAGTGTATTCGTAAATTAAAAATGCATTGGCACGAATCTCAAAGATATCTCGCGACAGCGGATGAAGTGATGTGCATCGCTGGGCTTTTTAAAGACAATTCAGGACTGCACATCTAGCTTGAAGGTTCAAGAGTATTGGAAGAATAATACTTACTAGGAGGATAAGAGTAGATCAATCATAAAAAAAAAATTATCTGACTAGACTCATGTGAACATATAACGTCATCCACCCTAGACAGATTAAATAGGTGAAATTGACCGGCCAGTCCCGAAGCAGTTGGCATTGGCCCTCAGTAAGCAGTCGCCTGACCTAAAGGCCACCAAACCTCAAAATGAACCGGCTCAAAGTTGTGATCAGGATAGCTAGTTTGTTAACTTCTCTTATATTTTGCTGGGGTTGCATGTCGATCAACGCTTGGATCTTGTTTGGGCTTGCTTTTAAGCCTTTAAGGTTTGGAGATAACTTAAAAACTTGTTAGTTAAGGCTCCAAATTTACATTTTAAGGGGGTTCAACCTCATATTATATTTTATTTGGGGTTTGGAAAGTTTTTTTTAGGTCTTTTATATGTTGTTATGTCATTTGACTATACAGTCGGAAGGATATGTGTGGCCGAGAACGCTTTTTCCCCTTTTGAGCTTTCTCATTATTATTATTATTTTTATTTTTTATTAATATTTTTTTTATTGTCGACTCATTGTGCCAAGTGTGGGGAACTCTAGCGCATTCTGGGAGGCCCCATTCGGGTCATCTGATACTCGAAAATCTAGTTCTAGGAAAGGATGCTCTGGGTGGATCTGCCGAATAAAGGGGAAATTAGGCATACCTTATCTCGACCCAAGGGAAAGGGTTATTGCATAATGCATCTCCCATGTGGGTTGTATCCATCTTCAAATGCGACAAAGGCTCTGTAATTGACTCCAGGGGAGGGCTGATTAAGACTTGAAAAGAAAAAGCCTGCATGTGAAGATTCAATGCCGCGTCCCCCTTCGTCTCAGGAGTGGATAGGTTGGTTCAATGGTCAAAACAACATGTTTGAGAGTACGGGCGAATATTATATCATGGTGGATACTTGGACGAACTAGTTAACAGGTCCTCCCCTAAGGGAGGCGACATATCTTCCAAGCTTCATTGCTGAAGTGTTGTGGTTTGACGAGCTAAACTCTATTATGGCTGGCATGAGTTAAACCAATATGTGTAAGACACCCGGTCGGTGCAATGCAATGAATTTTTGTCCATTTCTCACTACCATGTGAAAAGCCCTGGTCCATGAGAAAAGAAAAGAAAAAACAATCAGTCACATGATGGTCGAGGTATGAAAGGGTAAGAGAAAGGTCAAGTTGGAGCTCCTGTGCCTGCAGAAATACTTGAAAGATTCGATCTAGGCATGGGAGGGAAGGGCTAAAAAATATGAGAAAACCATTGTCAAGTTAACAACCAAGAATAGGGATATGGTGGACAACATGTATGGGATGATCTCTAAAGAAGATCACGTGGTTGCACTCTTAAAGAAAATCCAAGTTGGTCTTATTATTGTCGCTGAACACGTTGTAAAGGGTGGTCTGGTGGAGCCTAAGTCGGTTGGCAGGGACCGATTCACCTTCCATGGTGTTGGCTCTAGTGACAAAGACAACGAGGTGGATAAGCCTAGCGGAGATGAAACAGTGGGTGGTGGTGGATCCGCAGTCTCCTAGGTCTTTTGTGGATACTTTGTTTATTTTTTTATTTAATTTCCTTTTTCTTTTTTCAAAATCTCGACACCGTCCGACCATGCTGGGTCGTCGGGCACTGATGTTCTCATAGAAAAATTTTGTACATGTTTTGAAGAATTGAATAGAGATATTTCTTGTTTCTTACTCTTTTTCATCTTATTTACTTTTTTTGCTTTCGTGGGTTATCCATCTTTGGTTGAAACATCTCATATGTATGCAAATGAATGGTTTGGGTAGGTTGAGAGCTTAGCATCATGGTCGGTTACCCTTTAGTTTTGTTCCCAACCAGGTAATCCTGCCCTCCGGCAGTTGTTCTTAATATTAGGCTAGGTTGGATGATTATGATGTTGTGGTATGTCGCTCTTTTATTTCATGCTTAGCTAGATGATCCTGGTGTCACAGGTGGTTGTCTTTGATTTTTGGGCAGGACTGGGTGATCTTGACACCGCGATTGGCCAACTTTCTATTTATGCTCAGTTGGGCGGTTTTGGAGTCTCGGCTAGTGACCCGCCCCCAATTACACAGAAAATTAGCTTAAAAAAGATGACCAAAAACTTGAACTAATTTATAGTTAGCAACTAGTTTGCAAAATCAAAATATTATAAAATTTAGAAAATATTTTACACACTAGGGGTACTACACAAGTATACACATCATTTCAAGTAATATAGGGTTTTCTTTTAAGACCCCAACATCGATCCCACAAAGAAGTGAGGTAAGAAATCCCTTAGGCTAATTCTAGTCTACTACTATTAGGCCTTAGTTTGAAATGTCGATTAAAGTTGTTTTTCTAACAATTACTCCTAAATGAAAATCTTAAATCTAAAGATAACTTGTCTGGATAAACTGATTTGGAGAATTTTATGATGTTAAAGACTACCATTCTCGTGCAATGACCTAGACTATGTGTAGAAATGAAATGCTTAGAATTTAATGTAGCCAGTGACAAATAATAACACACTTATTCTTCTGTCGGTGCTAGCGAAGAACATTGGCTAACTTAGAGTTTTTAACAAACTTGTGTAGTAGTGCTGAGTAGATTTTGACCTCTCACTTTGAGATTACCTCTCACTTTGAGATTACCCACTGTGCCCTCTCTATAGAACCTACTAGGGACTATTAAGATCCAAACTCTAGACCAAATTGATAAATTAACATAGTCTTTCACCCTAGAAACAATAATTCTACGCCCATCAAAACTTATCTACCTATATATTTGCACTCCCTCTTAGGTGATCAGAATGACTGCCCAAGTTGAAATTTGGTATTCACTAGTTGGTGAAATCATAGCCCTCATTGGTCATTATGTTTCGCAGAAGATTTTAACATTACAATGATCAGTTTGTAAAGTAAATTAAGATCCGGTGAAAATACCATCACATTAATTAAATAAGAGAACATCTAAGCACATCTAAATTCTTAAGCATGCATCTATTTAATTGCAAAAGAAAAGTAAAATGAAGATAATGATATAAGCAATAAAAGGATCGATGTAATTAAATAATAAATTATGTGCCAACAAGGAACATATGTCTACCTACTCTCTTTCTAGTGTATAGGTGCGCTTAGTATTCTATTAGTTTTATGCAACTATCTCCCATCTAGAAGCTCCTAATAGAAAAAAAATCATTTAATTAAATTTCCTTAAAAGTTGCATTGCCGCCTAAAATATTTTACTAGCCAGCCAGTCAATGTGAATGCACTCAAGTTGCAAGATTACTGCTCTCCCGAGTCTTATTTTCACTTACAACAAATTTTAACATAAACTATTGTCACCTAAAATATGTTAATGAAACAAAGGAGATATTACTCATCACATGAAAATAAAATTTTTTTTTATCATAAAATAAATTTTCCTACACATGCCACTACTTCATATTAAAAGAAAAGAGTAAAGAAAATTACTTATGAAGCATGGATAAAACACAACAAAAACTTCGTTTGAATCAAAGAAAATCTAGTAGAAAATATTTACAACAATTACAAGATTATGAAGAACACAATACTTAGTTTTTTCCCTCTGAAATAAAGATAAAAATCTCTCCAACAAAGTCTCCCGCCGATCTATGCGCTGCTCATACATCTTTACTCATATCTCTCAAAATCCCTCACAAATCTTTCCAGAAAATGGAGAAATATTCATCTTCATAGACTCACGCCAAACTCTCTCTCAATCTCACTAGAAACTCCTCCTAAAACACACATTAATTACTTCTCATGAGCGGTGTCAGCCCCTCTATTTAAAGAAATACAAAAACCCCTTCTTTCTCCAAAAGACACATCTCTTCATCCAAAAGACACACTCTTTTCTCTCTCACTCCAAGAGATGCATCTCTTCATTCAAGAGCTGTTTCAAGTGTCTAGAATTGTTTAACCACTCCATGGGGCATGCAAGCCATCGAGAAGCTTCTAGAACATCTCAGAATGGCCCAGAATCACCCAAAAGCCATCCAAAACCTGCCTCTAGTGCTATGACGCTAGAATCGGTGCTATTACGCCTGTTTATAGTCGTGTTTGATGTTATAGCGCTAGAATCTAGAGCTATAGCGCCACTCTGCTGGCATCATACCTATTTTGCTCCATTTAGCCTTGTTTCAGCTCAGGTTCGCTCCTAGTGTTATACTCAATTTAGCTCCAAATTGCACCATTTTTACTTCATTTAAGCTAAAATTCCATTCTTTATACCTGAAATAACAAACATGCAAAAAATTTTCATTTAAAATTTAATATATAAAAAATTTGCGTAAAGTGAACATGAAATGCACACTAAAAATAGGTAATTTTAAGTTGGATCAGCTCGCTATCTTAAGAGTTTGGGTAGAACTGAGGGCATTGCGATCAACCAACCTTCCATTATGCTCAACCAGGCAATAATGGTGAGTCAACTAGTAGTCTTCAAAGTTTGGGCAGGACAGGGCGATCTTGACATCGCGGTCGGCTAACCTTCTACTTATGCTCAGCTATGCGATCTTGGCACCTTGGTTGGCAGTCTTCAAAGTTTGGGCAGAACTAGACGTTCTTAGCATTGTAGTTGGCCAACCTTCTATTTATGCTCAGTCGGGTGGTCTTGGCGTCTGATACACATAAAATATATAACATTTATGTACATATTTTTATACATATTTTTTAGGATATTGCACTTTAATTGAAGATATTTGTGTGTTTTTTTTCTTTTAGGTACAATTAAATAGATGAAATATGGTGAAAGGATAGAAAAAATATCAAATTTGTAGCAAAAATGAAGAATGTGCGAAAATGAACTGTGACACCTAAGCTCCCAGGACTGACGCTTAAGCGCCAAGAGACAGAGAAGGTCGCGCCTAAGCATCGAAGATCTTGCGCTTACGTGCCAGGTAGTTATGATGAAAATTTGAGGAATTTTGGACAAATTTAGGAAGGGGTGTTTGAAGCAAATCTTGATGAAAATGTGGATTACAGTTAATGGGCACAAAAATAAATTGAAATGGCTCATGAAAAGAGGCAACTCTAGGAAGATTCATTGAATGTGGACACATTTTTAAGAGGCATCAAAACACCTTTTGGAAAACTATAAAAAGGAGAGCTTGGATTAAATTGAAGGAAATAGGGAAGAGAAGGGATAGAGAGATATAGAAGATTTAGGACACTTTTAGAGAGTGGATAGTAAGGGGTTGTAGGATTTTATTTAGGGTTTCTTTTCACTTTTCTCATTCCTAGTGAAGGAGAAAGTGATTAGATAGTTCTAAATAAAATCCATTGTATTTGTCAGTGAGATAGAGAGATTTTAACCCTCTAAGGCTGGGAGACCAGACCTAGGGATGATTGTAAGAGAAAGGAAGATATTCAAAGGAACTTCAAGAGTTTAGTGGAGAAGAATTTGAGATGAGTTTTTATCTTTGTGGCTACATTTGATTTTAATTTAGACTTCTTGTGTTTTTACAATATTTCTACTTTTAAACTTAATTGTTCTTAATTGTTGTTGTGTTTTTGTTGTTGTGTTTTCTCCATGAATTATGAGTAGTTTTCTTTAACTTTTTCCTTAAAATGATATGTACTTAAGTCTTGAATGGAAGTTATGTGAATTCTTTATCTATAATGTTGGAATAAGATGTGATGATTTAACTATTGTATTTAATTTACTTCTTGATTTGGTCAATTGAGATGTTAAAATTTGTTGTGGGAACATGTAAAATCCATGATGGTATTTTCTCAATCAACTAATGGTAAAATCACATGAGATTGTATGGATGAGAATGTAATAAATATGGTTGAGTGCAAATAAATAGGGAAATAAACTTTGAAGGTTGTAGAATTAGAGGACTTTAGAGTGACAGACTAAAGCCCTCAATTCAGTATATTGTTTTAGGTCTTGATACAAGAGGTTAGCCCCGAAGTGGAAGGAGAAGAGGGAACTCTAAAGTTAGAGCTAGTATCTTTCAGACCTAGCCTATCTTCAGGACTATTCAAACTTTAGATTAACCAATGTTCTTTATAGCATCTTTAGTAAGAGTAAAGAGTAATATTGCTTCTATTTGACATAACACAATTTAAATACTTTCACAACATAATTTTTATGCTTATTACTAATTCATGATAAAGAAAAAGATATTTTATTTGTATTGCTTTCGTCTTACGAAAATCTAGTTAAATTTAGTTAGTCGTTTACTTTATTTTCAACTATCAAAATTACCAAAAAAAATCAAACTTTCATTCGTACAACAGTATCTATAATTTTAGTAGGACTCTTTTTTAAAGTAGAGTTTATTATATAATTTCTTCTTAAGACTTTGTAGTTCTCCCTCGATATTTTGGAGCTTAATTAAAAAGTTCTATATTACTTGATAATGATACATATACTTGCATAGTATCCCAATATTTAAATATAAAAGAATGACGCACCAAGAAAGAAATATAAATAAAGAGAATCATGAATCTACCCACACAAACATCATAGTACTATCGTACCAGATAAAGATCAAGTTTTTGGCTTTTGTTATCAGGAAACTTACATCTAGTTCTTAGTAGTGGAGTTAGAAGTAGATGTATATAAAAGAAAAGGGGATCAGTGCCAGTTCCCTAGCATCTTTCTAACATGAGAGTTTTGGGTCTTTAATTAGTGAGGTTTTAATTAATTATATATATGTTTTTTTGGCAGAGTATTGGGAAAATCATATAACTACAAACAAAAAGTGAGGGAATATTTTTCATTTAAGTTTGTTTGAATAATATGCAAAAGCAAATTTCTGGAAAAAAAATTTTGAGGTCGTCTCCTCTTAAAGTCCAGGGACCTCATTCTCTGTGTGGGTCTTCAGCTTGTATTCTTCGGATCTCACCTGACAGTTAATGATGTAGGGTCCACTCCACGTCTGGTCTAGCTTTCCAACCGCTTGCCCTCATGCTGCAAGATTGATCTTATTTAATACCAGATTTCTGGGAGAGAAAACATTTTTTTGGACGTGTCATTTGCAGCATTGGGTGGCTCTTCTCTTGACTTCTTCTTGGCACAGTGTCAACAGTACTGAGACTCCTTTCATAAGATCTAACACGAGCATTTTACCCTCATTATTTTCTTCCAACCATTATGGTAGACTTTCTTTGTCGAACGTTGTATTCATGAGGACCTTTTTGTTGTGATGGTTTTATTCTATCAACAACATTGCTTCCATTCAGTAAGAGATCATGAATGATGTTTGGTCAGTTGTGGTTGACAAAGTCGTGTGGATGACCCATAAGACAAATGGAAGGATATACATTAAATTTGGCTTCTCTTCTTCCACAATCTTTCTCAACATGTTAAGGACAATTTTATTGGTTGCCTTGGCCTGACCATTGGTCCGCGGGTGATGAACCAAGGCAAACTTGAGGCTTATTCCCTGAATCTCACAAAAAAATTGAACCTACTTGTCCACAAACTATTTTCCATTATCTATGATGATCATCAATGACAGGCCGTAGCAGTAGATCAAGTCAGTTATATGAAGTTTCAGATGACGTACAAAGATATTCGAGCGAGAGCCTTAGCTTCAATCCACTTTAAAAAACAGTCCACTACTACGATGATAAGATAATGATGTCCTCTGAAATACAGAAATGGTCCCAGAATATCCAAACTCTAGACAACAAAAGGCCACATGCTAGTGATTGGTTATAGTTTGTGGGTCGGCTAATGCTTCAGTGAAATGTACTTTGGCATTGTTTACATCTTTTGGAGAATGCTTCGACATTCTTCAGTAGTTTTTTTCAAAAATATCACTACCATTGGACTCAGTGCGCCAACTTCTTCCTCCTTGACCCAAATGATTTTTAGCGGCTAGTGAGAACAAATGTAATATGATAAAAATTAAAGAAATAGTTTTCTAACTACGGGTACTACACAAGTGTATGTATCGTTTCAAGTAATATAGAGTTTTCTTTAAAAATCTCAGTATTGATCCCACGAGGAAGCAGAAAACAAGTAAACAATAAAATGAAATACAAGAATTTTGACTTTAAGAAAACCTTACTTAAGATTGCAGCAGCTATCTAAAGATGAAAATTATGTTTACTAAATTCTACAATATGCAAATAAAAGTAAATGTAATGACTTAGACAATATATAAAAAGAGATTTTCTCTTTGCCAATAATTCATAATCAGCGTAGAATTTCAAAATTTGTTTAGAAATTTAAATGTGATATTGTGACAAATTGGAGCATACTTATTTGTTTACTCTCTTTCAAATTGTGCAAAGAACATTGGCTAATTTAAAGTTGGTGTTGGTGATAATGATTCTCTTTATATATGTTAATTTGATGTATGCAATTATAATCTTAATTTTCTTAATTATAGTTCTTACTTTGCAACAGCACCAAAAACTTGATCCCAAGCAAACACTGGGTAAAATCCTAACTTTAAAGCAATAAGAACACAGTTATAATATTTAAATATGGGATACTATGCAAGTATATGTATCGTTATCAAGTAATATATGACTTTTTGATTAAGCATTGAATATCAAACCCACAAAAACAATAACAATATGCAACTACAAATCACAAGAAATTAGATAACAATAACTACTTAGCAAAATATTCTTATTCAAACTCTAGATGTTATAATAAGAATGAAAGTTTGATTCTTTTTATAAATTTTATATAATTGAAAAATAAAATAAGCAACTAACTTACTTAACTAGATATTTGTAAGATGAAGGCAATATAAATAAAATATATTTTTCCTTAACATGAATCAGTAACAAGTATAAGAATTTATTGCGGAAGTATTATATTTTTTTGTGCCAAATAGGAGCAATAACATATTTTACCATTACCAGAGATGCTATAAAGAACATTAGTTAATCTATAATTTGAATAGTCTTGAAGACGGGTGAGGTAAGAAAGATACTAGTTTTTTACTTTAGAGTTCCCTCTTCTCCCTTCACCCAAGGCCTAACATCTCACATAAAAACCTAAAACTATAAATCAAATAGGGGGCTTTAAACACCTCTTCAAAAATTTGTCTAAATTCAATGAATCATAAAATAACTACTTCTGACACTTAAGTGGAGGGTACCTGGTGCTTAGGCATGGCTCTCTCTATTTAACAAGTGCGTATGCGCTAGTCCTGCATGTATGCGCCAGTCCTGCATGTATGCGCCAGTTCTGGGCGCTTAGGCACCTCAGTTTATTTTCACACTTTCTTCATTTTTGCTCCAAATTTGATCATTTTTCAGTCCTTTCACTATTTTTTATTTATTTGATTGTACCTAAAAGAAAAACACACAAATATCTTTTATTAAAGTGTAATATCTCAAAAATAGGTAAAAAATAATGTGTACATAAAGTCTATATATTTTATGTGTATCAAAATCCCCCAAACTTAAAATGTTACTTATCCTCAAGTGACACTCCAATCCTTTAAAACCAAATAAGTAAATTATGTAAATCAGTTTCTTTAGGATATTCTAAAATTTTGATGTAGAAATAAAGTAGTACAATTTAGAAAAAAAATATTAGTATATGAGACCAACTTAGAGTTTAGAAATTTTTAAAGTGAAGAAGTATGAAAATATGAGTTCATATTAAGTTTAGAAATGTTGAAAATTCTCCAAATATAGAGTTTAGGTATTCTATCCTTTCCACTTAAAAGTTTTTACTAAGAATAATTATACTTACTATATTATATTCTTAAGCTTAAAAGTTTCTCAAGTATTGTACTTTAAAAAGATCAGATGTGGAACCAATTTTTGATTAGGCACTAATCCTCAAGCTTCTTCTCCCTTTTTCAACTTTTTTTTTCTTCTTTTTTTTATTTTTTTTATTTTTTCTTTTTTTTTCTTTTCTTTTTATTTTCCTTTTTCAGGCAAGGATTACTATATCTGGATAGGTCTTTAATAATTTTGAATTTCACTTTTCCTTTCCTACAACAAAGTTCTCATATAAATCTTTTACTTAAGAATATAAAAATAGTTTTGAAAAACTATTTTTAATAAAAGAAATTTAAGCATTGAAAATAAAAGTGTAACCCTTCTAAATTTTTCAAAAATTCAATTTCTTTTACTAAAGATAGTTACACAATATTTATCATTTCCACACTAAAAATTGTTAACTTTAAGTTTTTCTTCATTACTATAAGTTTTAACTAAATTCTCTTTCTCATTTCTATCTCATTTCTATATTCACATATTTCTATATTTAAAATCTTACTTCCCTAATATAACTTCATATACATGATCTTTTTTTCTCCAAATCAAAATCAAATTTATTTGAACAACTCAAAATTTAATCAGAAACATCACAAAAAAAAAATTGCAATTAAATTAAGACGTTTTTCCATCTCCCTCCCCCAATTTTAAATTTTTAATAAGATAAAACATTTTAGCATCATTTTTATATATAGGAAGGAAAGAAAACTAAAAGCATGGTTGCAGGAATTTTTACATACTAAATATGCCACTACAAAAATTAAAAATAAGAGCAAAAATTAATTTAATCAAATTTTAATTTACTTAACATATAGAGATTCATTAGACTTATTTGCAGCAGAGGATAACATAAAATCAAACAAACATACTAACAAACATTCAAAATTGCAACATAAAGAAAATACCTGGTATTAATTTGAAAATTTTAAACATGAAGATTTTAAGTGAAAGTTAGCAATATTCTAAACATTCCTAAGATTCAGAATTAAGTTCAACACAAACTAACTAAATAAACAAAACAACATAGTTAACATAATTACTACCACAAAAACAAAATAACTACTCACAACAACACAAATGAAGATACATCACAGCAGTGTCTTACAAACAAAACTAACAATCTCAACAAGTACAACTCAAAACAAAATAACAGTACAGTATAACTGTACCACAAAAAGTTCATAACAAAAATAAATAAAACTAAACTATAGAATCAATCTAATTATCCTCCTCATCATCAGCATCACTCTCATCACTATTCCAAACAGTTGCAGGCTCATATGATGGATATTTTGGATATTGAGGGAAAACTACACTCTGGTCTCCTTTCATGAGATTTTCCATAAATGAGTGAAATTTCTCCTCATAATCACTATGTCCCCTCATATATCGATCTATATGATCTGCAAAATTTTCTAAACTCAATACCAGCGGTATAGTTGATTTTGTCCAATATACTTTGCAATAATTATGATTGTGAATCAGGTCCAGAAGTCTAATCTTGTGATGTCGAAGCACGTTAAGTGGAAGCTCGAGATGTAGAGGCACCTGAACTACTAGAAAATCCATCTTTCCAACAAAATATTGAATGATGTGAATAAGACTTCACATTGAAACTAGTAATTGGTTTGAGTGGCTGTAGTATCTCTTCCCAACTATCAAATCTAACACCTGCCTGCTAGCATAATGAAAAGATCAAGGAAGTGAATCCTAAACCTTCAATAGTAGCAGCGACGACAAAACTGGTGATAACAACATAAATCAGAGCTCCTATATTGATGGGCTTAAACTGCTGAATACAATATCTCAAGCTTGCTCTATCTCGGTTCACTTCGCTCAGGTGATTTGTTGGCAGCAGAAGAGCAGAAATAAAGTAGTGTCACACCATCATTGTGGCATCCAACTTTGAAGTGGGGAAGTTGACTCCTCTTTCATTAGTAATCTTCCATAATCCCCTTCCACCAATCAACGATGAAATAATCTCATCTAACTCCTCCTCATTCGAACTATAGTTTGAATAAAAGCATAATGTGTTATGGGGCAATTGATAGAACTGATTTATTACCTCCAGTGAGAAAGGTACTTGTTTACCTCTAACCACTACTCCTTCTTCAGCCTCTAGGAGATTTGCATAGAACTCCCTAACAACTGAGATAAAGGCCATAGCAAAAAAAATAGCAAAAACGCTCCCACTATCAGCGAACAATCTCATCCTCCAATGCTCCACCTAGGCTCTTGAAACACCGTTCAGAGATTAATTTTCTTGATTGCAGTGCATCAGTGTATCTATCCTGAGCTCTCGTACTAACAAATTTGTTTGAATTAAATTAAGCTTTTCCTTTGCTCCTCTTCATCCTTGGGGAAATTTTTAAAAATCATATAAAATTAACAATAAATCCCAAATTCAACTCTAAATCATTAAACTCAACTTTTAAAAGCTTAAACTACCATTTATATGTATTTTCCATAGATTTTTCTCATTGAATAGTGATTTTCGGTCAAATCCATAATGTGCTCAAAATACATGCTGAAAATCAAATATTTTTACATAGAAGTGAAGCTCTTACCTTAAGAAGATCAAATCTAACAAATTTTTCTTGAAACCACCAAAAAATATTCACTTAAGATGATGCCCTAGCTCTCCAAATCGCCAAAACTGAAGGTAGAAGATGAAGTTGGGGAAAAAAATAGAGTTCTTTGTCCCAAAAATTCACTACTATTTGCGAACAGATTTACATGAACTAGTGCTTAAGGGTGAATGGTTTGGCACTTATGCACCAATCTCTCGAGTTAGCTTGCACTTAAGCGTATGGTCTTGGCGCTTAGGTGCTAGTGCACAACTTTTGACATTTTTTATTTTAAGTGACATGCACTTCTAGCCTAATTCATCACTCCTAAATGGTCTTTTAAATCTTTAATATATTTTTTCTTCCATTTCAACTCTCCCCTACCTCAAGATTCATCAATCTTAACTAGTTTGATCCAACACAAAATACACACGAAATTTCACACAAAAAAACACTTATATTAATTCACAAACAATTACAAATATTTTTAATACATAGATTCTCAATCCAGATTCTCAATCCTACATAGATTCTCAATCCAAAGAGTCTTGGATGAGATAATTTCAAACACAGACACTAAACAATCATAACATTAAAAATACACTAAACAAACTTAACATTAACAAACAAGCACTAAACACACAAACATTAAACAAAGAACTTAATTCCACTCTCCTTCTGGTGGAATGAATTATGGCTTATCATTAGTGTCTTCTTGGTCATTTGAAATATAAATCTGATAGAACAGATGGTGGTGAAGAACTCTGGTTGAATCTTCTTCAATCCATTTATTTTTCAAATACATATCCTTATCCTCTTGTTCCACAAAACTAGTATGACTAAATTGCATCTTAAGTTGCCATCCTATATGTTGTTGATGTGCATTAACTTCCATCACTTTCACTTCAATTGAAACCACATCAGCCTCAATTTTAGTGATTTTCTCTGTTATTCCTTCAATACTAACGGCTAGGAAACCGTTATATAACTCTTGCGCACATTCACTAATGAATTTATTCTTCATAGCTTCCTCCTTTTTCAAATCACTCTGCTAAGATGACATCTTTCTAAGAACTCTCACTCTTCACTTAGAATTTAGGGTTAAATTTGAAGTGTGGTGAGACTTCTCCTCATACCCTTCTAGACTTCTCCTCATACCCTTCCATACCCTTCTATTTATAGGTTCTAGATCATGCCTAAAACTTCTAAACACGTTCTAAGACACTAACCCACGTTTAAACCCACGAAAACACATTTAAAACTTCCAAAAAAGTTATTTAGCACGTTTATTAAACAACCGCACTTAAGCATTGAAGGTTGGCGCTTAAGCGTCAGTGCTTAATTTAGCACATGTCAGCTTAACATCCAAAAAATCATTCTAACATGTCTAAGACATCTTGTAAAGTCTTAGAATTATTACTAAATCATTATACATTCAATATACTACCATGATTTTCTAAATCAAACATAAAAACAAAACATTCAAAACAAACACACAGATAACTATGGGTTGCCTCCCACAAAACGCTTGGTTTAACGTCATCAGTTCAATGTAACCAATGCTTATTCTGGTTGACCCAACATCATATGATCATTAAATTTAAGTTGATACCTAAAAAGTAGGGGTTCAGCCTATGTCCATTCAATTTAAATATTTTATCAATTTTAGGATCTTTTATATCCACAGCTCCATAGGGAAAAAATTTATCACAACAAATAGGCCCATCCACCTAGACTTATGTTTACCTGGAAATAATCTTAACCTTATATTATAAAGCAAAACTTGTTGCTCTGACTCAAAATTTTAAGTAAGGGTCCTCTGATCATGCCACGTCTTCATCTTTTCTTTCATAAGATTCATTTCTTATCTCTTCAAGCTCATTTAATTGCAATAGTCTTTTCTCACCACATCCTTTAAATTATAGTTAAATTCTTTAATAGCCCAATATGTTTTATGCTCAAGTTCAACTAGTAAATGACAAGCTTTCCCAAATATTAAACTGTATGGGGACATTCCTATAGGAGTTCTATATGGAGTCCTATAAGCCCACAAAGTATAGTCAAGTTTGATATAGTCAAGTTTGATAGTCAAGTTTGACTGACCAATCTATTTTTATTGGATTCACAAGTTTTTCCAATATTTCTTTAATTTTACGATTAGATAATTCAGCCTAATCGCTTATCGGAGGATGATAAGCAGTAACAATTTGATGAATAATATTATATTTCTTTAGTAATTTATCCATCATTACATTCTTAAAATGACTTCCCCTGTCAGTTATGATCACACTCGGCATACCAAATCTACAAAATATGTTCATTTTTTAAAAACTTTGTAACACTTCACATCAAGGTAAAATAATAACTTCTATCCATTTGGATGCATACTCTACTGCTATCAATATATATATATATATATATATATATATAAATGGTTCCATGAAATCTAATCCCCAAACATCAAATATCTCAACTTCCAACACATAATTGAGGGGCATCTCATTTCTGTTCCCCCAAAAAGGCTAAATATCACCCCTTAAAAAGGAAAAACTACAATGACTCAACAAAGAGAGAAAAAGAATGTAAGATTGCATCTTCCCCCACATTAATCATGTGTCCTTATAGGCCATTCTGATGTGGGGGAGATCTAGAGTATCTCCTTGCAGTAGATAAAGGAGAGCAGGTGGAGGGTTGACAGCAACCTCAGTCTCATTAGAGTGTGATCCAAGTTGGGCCAACCAGTTTGCAGGCTGGTTTCCTTCCCTATAGATGAAAGTGAACTAGATTTGTATCTTGCTAGTAAGATCTCTGATTTTATGTAGCCAGTAAGAGTAATGCCAGGGAGTCTCATCCTCATGATTTAAAAGGGAAATAATCACAGCAGAGTCCACTTCCAGCCAAATCATATTCCAATTAGCCTTAGTGGCAAGATTGATTGCCCAATACACAACAATAAGTTCAGTCTCAATGGCATCATTGGCCAGAACAGAAGTATAAAAGTACAGCAGACACTTACCCAAATGATTTCTATAGATACCTCCCACACCAACACTATTTTTAGTAAAGCTTCCATCAGTGTTAATCTTCACAATAGGATGTTTTGGGGTTTTCCAGTAGACTCTGATGACTTGAATAGGTTCAGAATTAATAGGTGTACAGGAGTTGGAAATGTTAGGAAATCTTTTCCAGTTGATCATCTTATGTAGGTAGGTTAAACAATTTCTGGCAGTTTTCCCCACATTTGAATTAGCTTCTTCAAATTTGACCTTGTTTCTTTCCATCAAGATGAACCAAGCAATAGTAAAAGGAATAGTAGCATACTTTCTTTTCTGCCAGTACAACCAACAATTGACCAGCCTATCCCAAGTGAATTCTTTCTCATCAATTGTCAACTGATTCAGAAATTGTTTCCAAATTAGTTGAGCAAAATTGCATTCAAAGAATAAATGATTCAGAGTTTCCTCCTCCTTCTTACATAGGCAGCATTTAGAGGGACCCCTCAATCCCTTCAGCTTGAGAATGTCATCAGTAGGGATCATTTTATGAAATATTCTCCAACAGAAAAAAAACATAAAGGGGGAAAGAAATTTATTCCATAAATAATCACCCCAGGGTGTTTGCTCCCAACTGAAGCTTTTGGAGTATATGACTTTGGTGAGGCTTTGGTGGGAAGTAGTTTGCCATAAAACTTTGTCAGCTGTACTTTTATTAAACTTTATATTGGCCACTTTAGTGATAGAGTGAGGTTGCAGAAGATTAGATAACTTAACCAGGGATCATTCATCACCATCACAGCAATCAACCACTTTCAAATCACTATTGTAGATATGTAGATGTAGATATTGGTAATGGGGGATAACCAGTCTTTGGGACACCAATTGTCAAGCCAACACTTTATATCCCCTTTGCCCAATTCTCAACTGTAATAGGTTTCAGCAATATGTCTGATTTTCAGCATTTTCACCCAAATTTTAGAATCACCAATTTTCGTTAGGACCAGTGTGGGGTGCTGATCTTTGCAATACTTACCCCACATGAATTTTACCCACAGGGAATTTTGGGTTCTAAACTTAATCCAGAGTTTGCAAAAATTAATTTGAAGGAGTTGATCAAGATCCTTAAAGCCAATTCCCCCAGCACTTTGAGGTTTAGCAGCTTTTCTCCAGGAAGCCCAATGCATTTGTTGTCTTTGACGAGACCACAAAAAATTATTAAATATTCTCTCCAGCTGAGTTTGAGTGCTTTTCTTAATGGTAGTCATTTGCAGTATATAAGATGGGAAGGTAGTGATAATGCTCTTTAACAAAGTAATTCTTCCCCCATTAGACAAGAAGGTCTGTGTCCACCCATTGAGAAGGCTAGAAATTTTGTTCAAAACCTCATCAAACTAAGTTTTTTTGGTTCTGCTAGTGATAAGAAGCACCACAAGGTACTTAATTGGGATTTGAGAAGTTGTGAAGCTAGTATATTCAGATGCCCAATGTTTATGAGTGGAGGATGCATGTTTATAGAAGACCATCTGACACTTTGCTGGATTGAAGGACATTCCTGAATGAGCTTGGAATTTTTGTAATGTCTGAAACACTTTTCTGATAGCATTTTTGCTTGCTCTGGAGAATACCATTATGTCATCATTATACAGTAAATGGGTAATGGCAATGTTGGATCTATGATGGTATCTGTTGTGATTGTGATTCAGCAAGGCTTCATCAAGCATTCTGGATAAGTAATCAATGGCAAGTATAAAGATGGTGGGTGATAATGGATCCCCTTGCTTTAATCCTCTAGCAGCAGTAAAAGAACCCCTCCCTTGCCCATTTATCAGGATGGAATGTTCATTGTTATGTAGCCACCTCCTAATCAGATGACAGAATTCACTGTTAAAGCCTCTGGCACCCAGAACATCCAATATGAAATCCCAGCTTATGGTATCATAAGCTTTCCTTAAGTCCAAATTGTATACCATATTACCCCCTCTACAAGTTTTATTCAAATCCTGTAATAGTTCTTGAGCCAAAAGAGTATTATCAATGATGGGCCTACCTTTCACAAAGGCTGTTTGGTTGGGTTTAATTATAGAGTCCAGGTGAGGTTGTAGCCTGTTCACAATGATTTTGCTGATGGTTTTACTAATGACAGTGGTCAAGCAGATAGGTCTGAAGTGGTTCCAATTCTGCTGTATGTCAGATTTAGGGATCAATACAGTGGTGGAGGAACAAAAGTACTTTGGAAGATTATTGCCTTGGAAGAAGCTTGTAGCAATAGCAATAACATCAGCTTTAATAATTTCCCAGGACTTCTTGTAGAATTCAGCAGTAAAGCCATCAGGGCCAGCAGATTTATTGTTATAAATGGAGCTGATTGCATTCCAAATGTCCTTTTCATTGGGGATGCCAACAAACTTGAGACCAGCTGTGTAGTTCAGTTCAACAAAGAAGTGTGCCTTCTCAATAGAGGGTCTGAAGTTATGTTCCTGATTGAGTAAATCTTTGTAATAGCTTATAACATCATTAGCTATATCAGTATTTTCATGTAACCACTGGCCATTGGCATTTTGGATAGCATGGATAGTGCTATCAATATATATATATATATATATATATATATTTCAAAAGATGATATAAATGGTTATATGAAATCTAATCCCCAAATATCAATTATCTCAACTTCCAACACATAATTGAGGGGCATCTCATTTCTTCTAGAAATACTGCCTACTCATTAACATCAATCACAAGTTTTGAATTCAAGCCTGGATAAAATCCAGATTGTAGGCTAATAAAATCCAGAATACAAAATTTTATATGTTGTTTTATCAACACCAAAATGTCCCCCAAAATCAAAATTATGACATTTTTGGATAATTTCTTAAGTTTCTTCTAAAGACACACATCTTCAAATAATAAGAACCTTTCCTTGTTTATATAAAAATGGGTCATCCCAACAATAAGTCTTAGCTTCAGATAATAATATCTTCTTTTGTTGGTATGTCATTCCATAAGGTATAATATCACTAACAATGAAGGTCACAATGTCGGCATACCATGTAACATGTCACACGTTAACACTGAACAATTCTGCATTTGGAAAATGTTCATTAATTTCTCTTTCAAAATAGGGTGGTTTTTCTAATTCAAGCCTGGATAGATGATCAGCAATTTGATTCTCGACTCCCTTCCTATCTGCTATTTCAAAATCAAATTATGGAAAAAGAAGAATCCATCTTATAAGTCTTCGTTTTGCATCCTTATTTTTAATTAAATATTTAATAGCAGAATGATCAGTATGCACAACTCATTTGGTTCCAATTAAATATGATTTAAATTCATCAAAAACATATACTATTGTTAATAACTTTTTCTCAGCAGTGATATAATTAATTTGAGCTTCATTAAGAGTTGGCATCGTAGATTACTTTGAAAATCTTATCATTTGTTTGTCCTAAATTAGCCCCAATAACATAATCACTTGTATCACATATTAGTTCAAAAGATTTTTCTCAATCTGGTGAAACAATAATTGGTGCAATAACTAATTTTTCTTTTAATAGCTCAAAAGCTTTTAGGCACTCCTTATTAAAATTTAAATCACATCATTTTGAAGCAAATGGCATAGAGGCTTAGAAATTTTTGAAAAGTCTTTAATACACCGCCTGTAGAATCCAACGTGTCTTAAAAACTTCTAATTTCACTCACACTTGTTGCTAAGATAAACTAGCGGTCACTTGAATTTTTGTAGGGTCTACTTCCTTACCATTTTCTGAAATCTGATGTCCTAAAAAAATTCCTCCTGCTACCATAAATGGTAATTTTCCTAGTTAAGGACAAAATTTTCTTCTTCACGGCACTTATGAACTTTTGATAAATGTTCTTAACATGATTCAAATGAAGTTCCAAACTCTGAAAAATCATCCATAAAAACTTCAACTCCTTTTTCAATTAAATAACAGAAAATAGCCATCACACCTCTTTGAAATATAGCAGGGGCATTACATAAACCAAAGGACATTCTTCTAAAAGCAAAAGTCTCATATGAATTTATAGAAGTTGTTTTCTCTTGATCCTCAGGAGTTAATTTTATTTGGTGATATCCAGTATATCCATCCAAAAAAAATTATTTATGCCCAGCTAGTCTATCCAATATTTGATCTATAAAGGATAGTGGAAAATAATCTTTCCTAGTAGCAAGATTTAATTTTCTATTATCAATGCATATTTACCACCCTGTGACTTGTCTTGTTGTGTTAACTCGTTATGTTCATTCATAGACAAAGTCACTCCTCCTTTCTTAAAAACGTAGTGAATCAGACTAACTCATGCACTATTTGAAATAGGATAGATAGTCCCAGCATCTAACCACTTTAAAATTTTTTTCTTAACAACTTCTTTCATAATAGGATTTAGTCTCCTTTGAGGATTAGCCCTGGAATTGCAGTTCTCTTCCATATGAATTCTATGCTTACAAATTGAAGGACTGATTCCATTTATATCAACAATTGTCTATCCAAAGGCATTCTTGTAACTCTTAAAAATTTTCATCAAACTCATTTCTTCTTCTATAATTAATTTTGAGGAAATTATAATAGGTAATGTTGAGGAATCACCTTAAAAGGCATACTTTAAATGCTTAGGAAGTAATTTCAACTCAAGTTCAAGAGGTTTTTCAATTGATGGACAAAAAGATGTATCTTTTTCTGTCGTATCCAAAACTTCAAAACATCCAAAACTTCAAAATCTCGAACATAATTTGAATCTTTCTTATAAAAATCTTCAAATTAATCTAATTCCTCTTCTTGCTCGTGTTCCAACTCTTTCATTTCCAATTTCTCTTCATAAGTTGTTTTGAAATGTCATTCACTTAGATATCTTATCGCATCCATTCTATAACATTCATTATCTTTAACTTTTATAGGTTATTTCATTGATTTGAAAATATTAATCGTCGTTGTCTGATCATTAACGCACATAGTTAATTCCCCTTTCTGCACATCTATCATTACTCTTCCTGCAGCTAGTAAAGGTCTCACCAAAATGATAGGTATCTCCTTATCTTCCTCCATATATAGCACAATGAAATCAACAACAAAGATAAATTGAACAAAGATAAATTGATGATAAATTGATCCACTTTCACTAAGACATCTGCTATAACTCTTTTAGGATATGTTATTGAACGATCAGCTAATTGCAGAGTTACAGTAGTAGGGGATATTTCTCCTAATCCCAATCTTTTAAATATTGATAATGACATAAGGTTAATGCTTGCACCTAAATCACATAAAGCTTTCCCATAAAATTTGTCTCCTATTGCACATGGAATTGTGAAGCTACCAAGATCTTTAAACTTTTCAAGAAGCTTTCTCTGAATTACAGCACTACACTCTTCACTAAGTGCAACAATCTCATTATTTTTTAACTTCCTTTTTCCTGTTAGAAATATCCTTCATAAACCTTAGAAAGCTTGGCATTTGTTCTAAGGCTTCAGCATACTGAATATTAATTGTAAGCTTCTTAAAGTTTCCATAAATTTTGAAAATTGTTCATTCAAATTTTGTTGACAGACCTTCTGAGGAAATGGAGGTGGTGGTTTTTCCAAGTCAGTTATATGTGGAGAAATAGGTCTCTCTAAATCTTTCAGAGCATCCTCTTCAGGCTCTTCAATCTCTTTTCTCTCTACTTCAGTTTCTTTTTGAACTCTACCTTCCAATTCTCTTCTGCTTATAAGGGCCTGTTTGGGGTAGCTATTGATTATTTATAATTTGCTGATAAGCAGATTATTCTGATAATCTGATAATCTATAGATTATCAGAATAAGTTGGCTTGTTATTTTAGGCAGCTTATTCAGAACAGCTTACTAGGAGCGGTTGTTGGATAAATGACCATTCTGTCCCTGTTTGGTTAAGTTGTTGCAACAGAACTGAATAAGGAAAATAATAGATGGAATAAAAGTCTCAAACTATTACAGTTCAGTTAAAAAAAATTAAAATACATTGTTCATCATTTTGTGAGCATCAAAAGAAATAAAATAAGAAAAAAATACAATTACAATTAAAAGTAAAAAAAATAATTCGTTCAACATAGAAATAAAATAAGAAGAAATACATATGCATTGCTCACTATTTTCCAAGAACTGCTGCTGCCTCTCTTCTCCGCTCAAATTCGAAGGCACTCTACCGCTCAATTTTTTTATTTTAGGGGAGGAAATATGAGAAGTTTTGGAGGGGAGTGGAGGAGGAGAAATATGGGGTTATCTTCCTCAATGCTTTTGGGTAGGAACAGAGGTATATAGAATCGAAGATCAAGTTATTACCTTCCTCGGTGCTTTTTGGTAAGAGCAGAATGGAACGAAGGAGGGAAATATGGGAGTTTCGGAGGTCCATAGAATTTGTGACAAAGTGGAGTGGGAAAAAAAATGGGAGTTGTGGAGGTCTATAGAAGCCGCGACGGAACGGAGCAGGAGAAAAAGGGGAATTTTGGAGGTCTGTAGGTCGAGCGAAGCAGAGGAGGAGAAGGATGGAAATTTCAGAGGTAGGTAGGTCGAGCGAAGCGGAGGCAGAGAAGGATGGGAATTTTGGAGGACGAGAAAGCGATGTTGATTCCAATGAGGGAGAAGGACGAGAAGAAAATAAGAGAGTGGAAGAACTAGGCCGAACAGAAGGTCACTGGAGTAAACTCAAGATGGAGACGCGGGACGCGAGGTCGATCTCGAGTCCTCGCCTATTAAAGAAATTACGAAAAAAGTTTCCATGCATTTTGTAGAATCTCTACCAATGTGTTTTTTAATTGGTGTAGCGGCATTTTCAAAGTGCCACCGCACTCCAATAAGCTGCCCCAAACAGGGCCTAAGTTGAACGGCTTTTACTTGCTCTTTTTTTTGGTCTTTTGGATTTACTTTAGTATTACTAGGAACTGTTCCTTGGGATCTATTACTTAATGAATTTATTATTTATCCCAATTGATTCTCAATATTTCTAATTGTATCTCCTTGACTTTGTAACTAATTTCCCATTTGTAACATCACTTCTTCTATAGAAAACTTCTTTTCCTTAAATTGTGGATTACTGTTAAAACATGCAGGATACGCATGTCTATAATTACTATTACCTTAGTTTTTCCAGTTTACCAATGGATTTACTTGGTTGTTCCCCATTTTTAATTATTACCACTCAAAGTATTATTCCAGTTAAAGTTGGGATGGTTCTTCCAACCTGTGTTATAATAGTTTGAATATGGATTATTCTGCTTGTTGGTTATGACATTCAAAGTTTCTAATGATACTTGAGAATCTACCATTTGGCCTAATGAATTCTCTTCAATCATTGCAATTGTTTGAAAAAAATTCATTCCAAATTGATCTAACTTTCTTGAAATTGTACCAACTTGATTTGCTAATATTGCAAAAGCATCAGATTCATGAATATTGGCTACTTTCTTAGGATTTACCCTTTCAGAAGACCATTGAAAATTATTAGTATCCATCTCTTCAATCCATCTCTTCAATTATTGAAATAGTTTTGACATCAATGAACCACCAGCAGCGACATCGATAAAAGATCTAAGAGATCCAGCTAATCCATTGTAAAAGGTTTGAATTATTAACCAATCTGGTACAACATGGTGTGGACACTTTCTTAGTAGTTTTTTTAAATCATTCTCATGCTTCATAAATATATTCCCCTTCAAACTGACAAAATGATGTAATATCATTTCTAAACTTTACAGTTTTTAATGGTGGAAAATATTTAGCAAGGAATATTTAGCAAGAAAATATTTAGCAAGGAATTTCTGCGCTAAATCACCCCAAGCTCTATTAGATCCAGTTGTTAACGAATGTAACCATATCTTAGCCTTATCCCTCAGTGAGAAAGTAAAAATTCAAGTCTTATAGCATCATTTGATACACCATCATATTTAAATATAGTACATTGATCCCGATGATATAGTTGTGCAAAATATATAAAGTTGACTCCGCTTTATAACGGTACCAAAAACTTAATGTGTTATTTTATGAATAAGAAATTTAAGCAATTTATGTAGGAATTCTACGCAAGTATATGTATCATTATCAAGTAATACAGGACTTTCTATTCAAGCCCCAAATATCAATCCCATGATGAAGGTTTAAATTTGAGATGATAAATTAAATAGGAAATTCCCATCAATAAAATATAATTACTGTCACTAATTTTGAATATTTGATGTACTATCAGAACTAAATTATTAATTACTAGCAAAACTAAAATGAAAAGTTTAAATAGTAACTACCAAACTATGTTTATGTGATGAAGTTATCTAATATGAAAAAATATATTTCCTACTACAATGAGTTTTTGGTAAAATGAGATGAAATAAATGGTTTAAATATGTATTGTGCCAAATAGGAGAAATTTTAATTCTCTACCCTGATTCAGTGTTATAGAGAATCATTGGCTAATCTCAGGTTTAGTCCCTAAATATGTGGTTAGGCTGGGAGGATACTGGCTCTCACTCTAGAGCTCCCACTTCCCTTCCCATTGGGGATTTTAGCCTGTCACCCTAAAATCTCCAATTCTACACCCAATAATGTATATTTTCCTATTTATTTGCACTTAATTCCATGAACAAAATACTCCTCCATGGAATTAAATGATTCTTACTCTGTTGTAGAACTCATACTCCATTTTTCGGATCATATGTTTCACAACATATTTTAAAATTTCAATTGGTCGGATCAAAAAGTAAATTAAGAACGGAGTTAAAAAACCTCACAATTTATTTTAACACAATTTATTTTATATATAAAAATTGGCACATCCAAATTTTCTCTTCATTTCACCATATCTCAGAGTAGGGACAAAGATAAAGAAAACTACTCAAACTTCATGGAAAGATGCAACAAAACACATATTTCATATGTAAGAAAAATTTCATACAAAAATAACAAACAAACAACACTTATCTGAAACTCTTTCTCAAAGAAAATCCCTTATAGCCTCTCTTGGACTCTTTCTCTCTTTACAATACTCTTAATTCTCTCTTAGAAGATGTAGGAAGAAGAAATCTCTCACTTCTCTCCCTCTCTAATAACTCTTAGAAAAGAATTCACACTTAAACTCACCACAAAAACTCAAAACTCTAAAGAAATAAATGACTAATGGACTTTAAGTGGTTGGGGGGAGTGGAAGAGGGATTTTTCTAATCAATTTTTGCCCTAAATAGAGCTTAATGCCAGTTTTCCAATATGTGCATCCAAAAACTCTTCAAAAGCATCCAAATTTCATTGAATCTTCTAGAAATCGATCTTGCACCGACATTGGCACCGTCGGTAATGTCGGTGTCAATGTCCTGTGGAACCTGAATTACACATACAATACTATAAAACACATAAAATAAAAACACACAAACAAGAACTTTACAAAAACAACACTAAAATATTCGTATAATAAATCTAAAAAGTTTAAAGAAGTCTTTCTAAAAATATAAAATTACTTTCTAAAAACTTCTTTAAAAATTTTACAATTTTCGTTAATTATCTCTGGCAACAAACAAGCAAAAACTTGATCACGGTCTCTTCAAATATGTTAATGTGATGTATGTGATTATATTCTTAATTTCCTTAATTATAATTCTTACTTTGCAAGAGCGCCAAAAACTTGATCTCGAGCAAGTTCTAGGTAAAAATTGGCTTTGAAGCAAATAAGAATACAATTATAATATTTAAATATGGGATACTACACAAGTATACATATCGTTATCAAGTAATATAAGACTTTTTAATTAAGCTATGAATATCGAACCCACAGGAACAAAAACAATATGCAACTATAAATAACAAAAAATTAAATAACAAATTCTACTTAACAAAATATTCTTACTCAAACTCTAGATGTTATAATAGGAATGAAAGTTTGATTCTTTTTGTAATTTTTTATAATTGAAAATAAAGTAAGCAACTAACTAACTTAACTAGATATTTACAAGATTAAGGCAATATAAATAAAATACATTTTTCCTTATCATGAATCAGTAAAAAGTATAAGAATTATGTTGTGGAAGTATTCTAATTGTGTTGTATTCTAATTGTGGAAGTATTCTAATTGTGTTGTGTCAAATAGGAGCAATAATATTCTTTACCCTTACTAGAGATGCTATAAAGAATATTGGTTAATCTGTAGTTTGAATAGTCTTAAAGACAGGCTAGGTAAGGAAGATACTAGCTCTCATTCCAGAGTTCCCTTTTCTCCCTCCATCTCGGGCAAACATCTTGTATCAAAACCTAAAACTCGTGTGACTTTAAAGTAATCTAATTCTACACCCTTCAAATTTTATTTCCCAATTTATTTGCACTCGACCTCATGAACTACATTCTCATCCATGAAGTCAAATGTGATTATTATCATTTGTTGACTGAGACAATACCATCTCAAATCTTACATGTTCTCACAACAGGTATTAACATCTTAATTGGCCAAATTAAGAAGTAAATGAAGTACAAGATTTAAAATCATCACAACTTATTCTAACATTAAAGACTAACACACAACTTCTGTCTAATAGTTCACAAAGCTTCCACCCAAAACTTAATCATTTATTATTTTAAGGAAAAATATAAAGAAAACTGCTCATAATTCTTGGAGAAAACACAACCACACTTGAGTTTGAAAGTAGAAATCATGCACACAAACAAGAAGTCTAAATTAAAACCAAATGTATTCACAAAGATAAACAATTATCTTAAAATCTTCTTAACCAAAGTCTTGAAGTTCCTTTGAATCTCTTCCTTCACTTATAATACGAACTAAAACTTAAAATTAAAAAAAAAAGTAGGCGGCGGTGGCGGCGGTGTGTGGTGGTTGGCTCTGGATTAGTCTCTTTCTTCTTCAATCTAAGTCTTATTTTTTAATTTTCCAAAAGGTTCCTTGGTGTCTTTTCAAAATGTGTCCCCATTCAATGAATCTTTTAAAATTTTCCTCCTTTCAAAAGTCAATTGAATAAATTTTTGTGTCCATTAACTATTTCCCTCATTTTCACCAAGGTTTGCTTCAAAGACCTCTTCAAAAATTCATCCAAATTCAATAAATCCTCAAATAACTACTTTTGATGCTTAAGTGCGAGGTACCCGACGCTTAGGTGTGGCTCTCTCTATTTAACAGATGCGTAAGCGCCAGTCTTAAGCATTTAGGCACCTCGGTTCATATTCACATCTTGTTCATTTTTGCTCCAAATTTGATCATTTTTCCTTCCTTTCACCATTTTTATCCATTTGATTGTACCTGAATGAAAAACACACAAATACATTTCATTAAAGTGCAATTTCATTAAAGTGCAATTAAAAATGTGTACATAAAATAGGTATAAAAATGTGTACATAAAGGTTATATATTTTAGGTGTATCAGTCGGCATGTATAGTAATGTTGGGTAGGTTCTAGTCTCTCACTCCAAGATTACCCATTGTGCCCTCTCTATAGGACCTACCAATCTCTAAACCAAATTGATAACAGAATCAGCATGTCACCCTAGAAACATTAATTTTGTGCCCATCAAATTTTATCTCTTTATTTATTTGAACCACCCCTTTAGATGCTCGTGACTGCTCTTTTGAAGGTAGAATGTGATACTTACAAGTCATGAAATCTTAGTCTTTGTGGTTCCATAAGTTTCTCAACAGGTTTTAACAATACAAGTGACCAATTTGTAAAGTAAATGAAGGACCAATAAAAATATCATCACAACTTTTAATAAAAATAATATCATCACAACTTTTAGGAATAAAAGAAGTTCTAAACAAAATCTAAATTGCTCACTTAAATACTTCATATTGCAAGGAGAAAGAAAGATAACTACTCATGAAGCATGAGGATAACAAAACAAAATATATTAATAAAACACCTCAATCTAATGTACCAAAATTTTAAAAAAAGATACAATTTTTTATCTGGAATGTTCCCCCATGCACTCCTTTGAAGTTCTCTGATTTATCTGACTCTAGAAGCACTTACAAGAATCACAAACTCCAGAAATAACAAAGACTCACAAAGAAAACTTCTCGCACTCTTAGCACACTCACACTCTATGAAACTCTATAGATCAGACCCCCTAGTCTCTTGGAATTAATCCATATTTATAAAGCTTCAAAAATGATCAAGGGTTTCTTCGAACAAATTTTCATAATTTGACCTATTTCAATGAATCTTCTAGAAGATAACTGTAGCACCTAGGCGCCCAATTGTCGCGCCTAGGCACCATCCATTTTCTGCTTCTGGAGCATGGGCGCCAGATCGGCTGGTTTGATACTTTTCTTCAATTTAACCCATTTTTGCTCCTTTTTTATGTATTTTTACTCCTTTTTACACTTAAACTCTTTTTCTTGCACCTGCAACCAAGAATATAAAATACCCTTTATTAAAGCATAATATCCTAAGAAATTGAGCATAAAATGTACATAAAAATAGGTAATTTTAGGGTGGATCTTCCCTTAGAAGTTTGTAATTGCCTAAGCTTTAATAACCATCTGAGGGATGTAACTGATATTGAACTCACTTAGTTCCACTCCCTACATGGGTAGGCGGCTGGAATGTTCCGGCCAGACAAGAACCAACTTCAGCGGATGATATAATCACCCAGATGGGATGCGTAGGGAAGTTTGGTCGCAACCAGTGGGTTGGCACAATTAAAGTAAGGGTTAGTTTCTCCATAATTTGATACCTTAATTTCTGATCCACCTAAAAATAATCTATTTTTAGTGCAAAATTTATAAGCATTTTATGTACATTTTTTATGATATTACACTTTAAAAGAAGGTATTTTGCATGTTTTTTGTTTCAAGTACAAAAAATGGACTTTTAGTGAAACACAGAAAGGACATTTAGTAAAGCAAAATTGAATATTTTTGTGTGGCACTATAGCGCCACCCCTTGGCGCCATGGTGCCATATACGAGCGAGATGGGTGCTATAGCACCCCTGACTAGTGTTATTGTGTCAGTAATTACCTTTCTACAAGATCCATTGAATTTGGCCGAATTTTTGAGTGCTGTTTGAAGCAACTCTTGGTTATTTTCTGTTTTCTATTAAATGAGAAGTATTTGACCAAATTTACAGAACTTTTAGTGCCTCAAAACTTCATTTGGGCGGTAATAGTTAATTAGGATTTTCATATTTTTGTGTTCAAGTGTAAGTGTGAGTGTCTTTTATTGTGAAAAATTTTGGAGATTACTTAAAGGAAACTCTTGATGTTTACTTAGGGAGAAGACATAAGGTACTTTGTATTTATGTTTAAGTTTTTGTTATAAGACTTGGTTTTTAATGCAATTTATTTAATCCGCATGAATTCTGAGTAGTTCCCTTTCTTTCTCCTTGCGTATGGGACTTAATCTTATGGGATGAGAATGATTTAAATATTTCTTTTTACTCTTAAATTTTTACTCTTTTTACTCTTAAAAATTGTGATGTTATTTTCACCAAATCTTCATTTAATTTACACACTAGCCACTTATGAGGTTAAAATTGGTTGAGAAACATAATGACCTAGGGGGCTATGATTTAACCCAATTAGTGGATGCCACACTTCATTCTAGACGGAGCCATGACAATCACCTAAGAGGGAGTGCAAGTAAATAGGGAGAAAGATTTTGATGGTTGTAGAATTGGTTAGTTGTAAAGTGACAGACTATATTCTTATCAATTTGGCTTAAGGTTTAATACCCTGACGCTGGGATTCGTCCATCATGGTGGCATAGGCTTAGGGGCATCTAGAGGTGAGAGGCTAGATAGTTCTGATGCAAAATCGAGATGTTAAGGAGCCAGCCTTAAGTTAGCCAATGTTTTTTGCTTGCATCGGTAGGGGGTGAGGGATAAGGTATGCTTCTATTTTTCATAATATATCAATTTTGTCTTAAATCACTTGAATCCTACATAGGTTAAAATCTCTTTGTAAGAGGAAAGGTTTTTCATAATATCCAAACTCGTTGTTCTATTTTAGTAAGCTGTTAAATTTAGTTGTTACTTTCTTTTTAGCTCTTTAGTAGTAATTTTTAGTAAGCATATCATTGTAGAACTCTTATCTGTTTAATTTCAATTTAAATAAAAATTTTGTAAGTTGATTTTAAGAGTTACCACTTTCCTTGTGGGATCGATACTAATCCTATATTACTTGAAATGATACGTATACTTGCATAGCACCCCTACTGTGAAAATTTATTATATAGTTCATAAATCATTACATTTGTTCACACTAGATGCAAGATATAATTTAAGACATATTTTCTGGCAAAATTTTGGAGATTAAAAATACACGTAATTACGAGTCGGGTCATGTTTTTGGCGTTGTTGTCGTGGAGTGCGACAAAAATTTTTTACTTACAATTTTATTTGAATTGTAAATTTAAAAATTAGAAAATTTTAAAAAAAGATTGAAAAAATTAGAAAACCCGAAAAAAATTTTCAAAATTCAAAATTCAAAAATATATATTTTCATTTCTGGCGTGCTATTTTATTTTCATTAATTTTTTTACATTTCTAAATCTAAAAATTTAATGTCTTACGATTCTGAATTAGAACAGACTATTAGAAAATTTTTAAAACAATGAAGACTTCATACCTAAAATAATATTGAAATTCAAACTATTGAAAATGAACATAATAATTTACAAAAAAACCTTTAAGGGATTATGCAAACCCTACAATAGATGTAATTCATTTAAGTATTTAAACTCCTGTTGTAGGGGCTAACTCATTTGAACTTAAACCTTCAATTATACAAATGGTACAAAATAATCAATTTCGAGGAGCACCAACTGAGGATTCTAATTTACATTTAGCTAGCTTTTTAGAAATGTGTGCTACATTTAATATGTTAGAGGCACCAGAATTAGTGCTAGAGGTGCCAGAACTGGCACCAGAGACAAATTAAGATGGAGTGAGGTAGTTATTAACTATTTTTGACCGGTTCTAGAAGGATCCAATCAATTCAAACACCTCATAGAGTGATTCAATGTATCTAGACACTTTGGAAATGCTCTTGAATGAAGAGAAATGTCTCTTGGATGAATGGACTTATCTCTTAGTGTGAAGAGGTGTGTCTTTTGAGGAAAAATGAGGGAATTTTGTATTCTTTTTGAAAGGAAGGCTATACCTAATTAAAAAGAGAGTCTAGAGAGTCAAGAGAGAGGGGGAGAGAGGAGAAGAAAATTTAAGGGTGGCATGAGAGAGAATCATGGAGAAAGAGTTAGGTTTTTCTTCTAGAGTGGTAAGAGGAGAGGGAAGATGAGAGATTTCTTCTTCATTATATTTATGAGAGAGAATTGAGTGTGATTGTAAAGAGAGAAAGTGATTAAAGGGAACTTCAAGGGATTTGCTTGAGAAGGAGTGTGAGATAAGTTGTGCTCTTTCCTTTATTTGTTTTGTAAAATTGTTTATATATATATAATCTATTTTTTGTCATATCCTTATCATGAATTATAAGTAATTCTTTATCCTTCTACCTATACTGAGATATGGTTTTGTGAAAAATTAATTTTGTTATGAAAGGTTTTAAATGTTAATAATTTGTGAAGATTTGAAGTCTAATCTTCATTTACCTTTCGATCTGGTCAATTGAAATGTTAAAATTTGTTGACAAATATAAGATTCAAAAGAGCTATGTTTTCTACTACAAGGTAAGAGTCACATTCAATTTCATGGGTGATAATGCAGTCCATAGGTTTGAGTGCAAATAAATAGGGAAATATGCTTTGATGGGCGCAAAATTGGAGATTTTATGTTGACAGACTAAAATCCCCAATTTGGTTCAGTTTCTTAGAAACTAAAGTGAGATTGTTAGTTCTCAAGGGAGGGAGAAGCGAGATCTCTGGAGTGGCAGTCAGTATCCTCTCAACCTAACCACGGATTTAGGGACTCAACTCTGGATTAATCAATGTTCTTTATGCACTCTCATAGGGTAAAGAATACAATTGCTCCTATTTGGTGCAATACAATTTTTTATGTATTTTAAATAATTTTAATTACTTCACAATCCATAAACTTGTTGTAAAGGGTAACGATGCTTTCTTAAATTTGAACTCTTCATTACAAAACTTTGTTCAGTCTTAATAAGTTTATTTTTGAAGTTTAGCAAATAGCTTAGTTAACCTAGTTCTTTTAACTGCATTTCATTTAGCATACATAAAATTTACTTTAGATTTGCTTTACGTGCTAGTGTTTTATAGTTTGAATATTGTGTTTTACATTATAACAATAAAAATTTCCAACTCCTTGTGGGATCGATATGTAGGACTCCATTAGAGCCCTTATTACTATAACGATGTGTATACTTGCATTATTATTACGGTTTGGCAGCTTAAGGATTTTAAAATATAAAATTATTTATTCTGAATTTATTTTTATTATGATTGAACTGCATATTTACTATTTGTGTTGTCGTGTGTGTATTGTAATTGAAAGATATTTACAACGCACCACAATAATCGCTCATCAAGTTTTTGGCGCCGTTGCCGGGGAGTAACGGAAAATTACTTTATAAATTAGAATACTTTATTTGAATCGAAAAAATTATTGTAGTTTAATTAAATATTTTTATATTTTAGTGTGTTTACTTATTTTAATTGCTTATTGTATTTGTTTATGCGTAGTTTAAGATTGGTAGGTTTAGTAACTTATGATTTGGAGTTAGAAAGAACTATTATAAAAATTCAAAAACAACAGAAAGAGTTAGATAATTTGAACAAAATGGCTACAAGCTTAAATAATTCATGAATTGAAAATGAACATCATTAGAGACCTTTAAGAGATTATGTTAATCCTACAGCATATGAAATTCATTTAAGTATACAAAACCTTGTTGTAGTTGACAATTCATTTGAGCTTAAACCTGTTATTATCTAAATGGTACAAAATAATCAGTTTTTGGGAACACCGACTGAAGATCCTAACTTACACATTGCTAGTTTTTCTATAATTGTGTGATACATTTAAATATGATGGAGTGTTGAATAATGACGTCAGACTTAGACTTTTTCCTTTTTTATTAAGGGATAAAGCGAAGATGTGGTTAAACTCCTTAGCACCTAGATCGATCAGTACATGGGGAGACTTATCACAAAAAATATTATATAATATTTCCCACCATAAAAAACTACTGAGCTTAGAAATGATATCACATCTTTTTTTCAATTTGAAAGAGAATCAATTTATGAAGCTTTGGAAAGATTTAGAGATCTCATTAGGAATTGTCCACAGCATGCGTTACTAGATTGGTTAATAATTCAAACTTTTTATAATGGATTGGTTGGATCTCATAAATTTATAATTGATGCTACTATTGGTGGATCATTAACTTCAAAAAAAATTGATGAAGCATATTCTTTAATTGAAGAGATGGCTACTATTAATTTTCAATGTCCCTCTTAAAGGGTAATTCCAAAAAGAGTAGCTAGTATTTATGATTCTGATGCAATATCTATTTTGGCTGCTCAAATTGCTGCAATATCAAATGAGATAGATCAGTATGAAATGACTTATTTTCATACACCTCCTGCGCTTAAAGAAAATTCATTGGGACAAATGTAGATTCTCAATATTTATCTGAAAGTTTAAATGCAATAAACAACCGATCTAATAATCCTAATTCCAATTATTATAATCCTGGTTGGAAAAATCACCCTAATTTCAGTTAGAGTAACAATAACTCTAATGAAGCAAATCCACAATGGGGGAACAATGCTGCCAACCCTTTGAGAAACTCCAACAACCAGGGAAATTCTAACTATAAACATTATTACCCTCCAAGCTTCAATAACAATTTGTAGAGTCAGGAAAAAAATTATCAATGAAAGAATTAATATTTTAAACAAAGTCAAGGAGCATAATTGCAAAGTCAATGAGTTGTAATTATAAACATTGAAAATCAATGGGGATGTATTGCACTGCACTTAGCAATAGACCTCCATGAACTTTGCCTAGTAATGTTGAAGTTAATCCTGAAGACCAGAATAAAGAACAAATTAAGACTCTTTAACTGAGAAGTGGAAAAGAATTGGAATCAAATGTTCAAAAAGAAATTCAAGTTGAGCTTGAGAAAGAAGGGGTGAAAAATGAAAAGTCTAGTGAAGATTTTCATTTTGAGTTTGAATATTCTATTAAACCAATGAAAATTACTGTAAAAAGACCACCACCTCCATTTCCTCAAAGATTGAAGCAGTACAATAGAGATAACCAATTTACAATATTCTTGGAAATATTGAGGAAATTGATGATAAACATCCCATTTGTTGAAGCCCTGGAACAAATGTTAAGCTATGTGAAGTTTATGAAGGATATACTTAATAAAAAAAGGAAGTTTACAGATAATAAGATTGTTTCACTTAGTGAGGAGTGTAGCGCTATAATTTTAAAAAAAAATTTCTGAAAAACTTAAAGATCCTGGTAGTTTTATTATTCCTTGTGTTATTGGCGAAAGATTTTTTTAGAAAAGCTTTATGTGATTTGAGAGCCAATATTAATCTTATGCCTCTATTAATTTTTAGAAGGTTAGGTTTAGGAGAAATTTCACCTACTACTGTAACTCTTCAGCTAGCTGATTATTCGATTACCTATCCTAAATGAGTTATAGAAGATGTTTTGGTAAAGGTTGATAAATTTTTCTTTCCTGTGGATTCTATTATGTTAGATACGGAAGAAGATAAATAAATTTCATCATTCTAGGAAGACCATTTCTTTCCACTGGAAGAGCTTTGACATTTGTACAGAAAGAAGAATTAACAATGAGAGTCAGTGCTTAAGAAGTTACATTTAATATCTCAAAGTCAATGGGATACCCAACAAAAGGAAGAGATGATGAATGCTTCATAAAGGATATTAAAGATTATGTAAGCAACAAATACTTACAAATACATTTGAAAAGAAAATTGTAGAAGAATATTTAGAGTGCGGATAAGGATATAATTCAAGATAAATATAAGGAAATGAGTAATGAAGGACTGAATTTTGTTGAAGAACAATTTGAATTGTTAGAACCTATGAATAAGAATAAAAATTTGATTTCTTCGATTATCAAATCTCCTGAACTAAAAATGGGAACACTTCCTACAAATTTAAAATATGCCTTTTTAGGAGATTTATCTATATTACATGTTATAGTATCTTCATAATTAACTGAAGCACATTAACAAAAGTTGTTGGAAACCTTAAGAAGATATAAGAATGCCTTTGGATGAACGTTAGCTGATATTAAAGGAATCAGTCCTTCGATTTATATGCACAAAATTTTTTTGAAAGAACGTCATGACCAAAAGCTGATCCTCAAAAGAAATTAAATTATATGATGAAAGAATTTATTAAGAAAGAAATTTTAAATGGTTAGATGTTGGAATAATATATCCTATTTCAAACAGTGCTTGGGTGAGTCCAATTCACTGCGTTCCTAAGAAATGGGGTGTAACTATTGTGACGAATGAGAAGAAAGATTTAAAACCATAAGGATAAGTCACTGGTTGGTGAATCTGCATTGTTTATAGAAAATTAAATTCAATCGCCAAGAAAGATCACTTTCCTTTACCCTTTTTGGACCAAATGTTGGATAGGCTAGCTGGGCACAAATATTTTTACGTTTTAGATGGATATACTGGTTATCATCAAATTTTAATTGCTATAAAGGACCAAGAGAAGACTAAATTTACTAGTCCTTATGGTACTTTTGCTTTTCAACGAATGTCCTTTGGTTTATGTAATGCACCTGCAATATTTTAAAGATATATGATGTCAGTTTTCAGTGATTTAATCGAAAAATGGATAAAGGTCTTTATGGATGATTTTTCAGAGTTTGGAACTTCATTTGAAATATGTATAAATCATTTAGATATGTATAAATCATTATTTGAAATATGTATAAATCATTTAGAGAAAGTTCTAAAATGATGTTAAAAGACAAATTTAGTATTAAACTAGGAAAAATGTCAATTCATGGTTGCAAGAGGAATTGTACTTGGGCTTAAAATTTTAGAAAATGACATGGAAGTAGATCCAAAAAAAATTCAATTTATAGTTAACCTGCCTCCACCTACTATTGTAAGAGGAGTTAGAAGTTTTTTAGGACATACTAGTTTTTACAGTTTGTATATAAAAGATTTTTCAAAAATTACAAAATCTTTATGCCAACTTTTGGAAAAAGATATAAAATTTGATTTTAATCAAGAGTGTCTTAATGCCTTTGAAACATTGAAGGAAAAATTGAGCACCGCTCCTATAATTGTTTCACCTGATTGGGAGAAACCATTCAAATTAATGTGTAATGCAATTGATTATGCAATTGAAGCTGTTTTAGGGCAGAGATATGAAAAAAATTTTAAAGTTATATATTATGCTAATAAAACTCTAAATATGCTAATAAAACTCTAACTAGTAAAACTGTAAATGATGTTTAAATTAATTATACCACTACAGAAGAGAGTCATTAGCTATTTTTTTATGCTTTTGATAAGTTTATGTCATATCTAATTGGAGCTAAATGTTTTGTGCATACAGACCACTCCGCTATAAAATATTTGATGCAAAAGAAGAATGTGAAACCAAAATTAATTATATGGGCACTTCTGATGCAAGAATTCAAATTTTGTGGTAGTAGATAGGAAAGGATCTGATAATCAAATAGTTGATCATTTATTTATGCTGGAACATGAAAAAAATTTGATCTTGAAAGAGAAATTAATGAAACTTTTCTATATGAACAACTTTATACTGTTAAATATTGAGAAATACTGTGGTGTGTTGATATTATAAACTACATTGTTAGTGGTATTTTACTATATGGATTGACAAAGCAACAAGAGAAGAAATTTATTCACTATGCAAAGTTTTACTTTTAGGATGACCCATATTTGTACAAATATTGCAAATATTTAGTTATGCAAAGATATGTGCCTTATAAAGAAATTGAAGAAATTATCCAAAAATATCATGATTCTGAATTTGGGGGTCATTTTGGAATTGATAGAACTATTCACAAAATTTTACAATCTGGATTTTAATTGTCTACTTTATTTAGAGATGTTAACATTTATATAAAAAACATGTGATCGATGTCAGCGAGTAGACAATATTAACAATAGCTTTACCTCGATGTGATGTTCAGAGGGCTTCAAATTTTAATAAAAAATATTTTTACGAGATATGAAATGTCGAGAGTAATCGTTATTGATGGAAGATCTCACTTGAGGAACAAACAAATTGAAAAGTTGGTGGGAAAATATGATATTATAGATAGGATTGATACTTCTTATCACCCCCATACTAATGGTCTAACAAAAGTATTTAATCATGAAATTAAAAGAATTTTGGAAAAAAACTGTAAATCCTAATAAAATGGATTGGTTTGCTAGATTAGATACTGCATTATTGGCTTATAAAACAGCTTATAAGACACCCATAAAAATGTCCCCATAAAGATTAATTTTTTTGGAAGATTTGTCATTTACTAGTAGAATTGGAGCATAAAGCTTACTGGCTATTAAGGAGTTTAATTTTAATTTAAGAGATGCTAGTGAAAAAATATTATTACAACCGAATGAACTTGAAGAAATTAGGAATAAATTTTATGATAATGCTAGGATATATAAGGAAAAAATGAAAGGATGACATGATCGGAAG
>NW_018164574.1:523219-538962 GCF_001263595.1 Phalaenopsis equestris
ATCGGAAGATAAATAAAAAGGAATTTGAGCCTATACAAGAAGTTTTATTATACAATACAAAATTGAAATTATTGCTTGAAAAACTAAAGTCTAGGTGGACAGGAACATTCACAGTTGTAAAAGTCTATCCCTATGGAGTTGTTAATATTGAATATCCTAAAATTGGAAAGATATTTAAAGTAAATGGGCATAGACAGAAACCATATTGTGATGGTCAAAGACAAAATTTTATAGAGACTATAATGTTTGGTCACCCGGAGTAATGACTGAGACTGCTGGGATGATGATGCGGCGGTTTTATGTGGTGCGTTGCAAATATGTTGAAATATTATAATACACACACAACAGCACAAATAGTAAATATGCAGTTCAATCCCAATAAAAATGATTTAGTTTAAATAGTTTTATCTTTTAAAATCTTAAAGTTGCCAAACCTAAATAATAATGCAAGTATACGTATCGCTCAAGTAATAAAGGGCTCTAATGGAGTCCTAAGTATCGATCCCATAGGGAGTTGAAAATTCTTATGGTTATAACGTCATTCTTATGGTTATAAAATTCTTATGGTTATAACGTCAAATACAACATTCAAACTATAAATTTAAGTAGCAAAAAGAATCTAAAGTAAATTTAAGGTGCATTAAATGAAATGCAGTTAAAAGAACTAAGTTAACTAAATTAATTGCTAAATTTTAAAAGTAAACTTATAAAGACTAAACAAAGTTTTGAAATGAAGAGTTCAAATTTAAGAAAGCATCCTTCCCTTTACAATGAGTTTATGGATTATAAAGTAATTTAAATCATTTTTAAAATATATAAAAGTGTATTGTGTCAAATATGAGCAAGAATTTTCCTTACCCTCTCAGAATGCATAAAGAATATTGACTAATCCAGAGTTTGATCCCAAAATCCATGATAGGTTGAGAGGATATTGGTTGCCACTCCAAAGCTCTCACTTCTCCCTCCTCTGAGGGCTAACAATCTGGCTTTAATTTCTAAGCATCTAGACCAAATTGGGAATTTTAATTTGTCACCTTAAAATCTCTAATTTTGCGCCCATCAAAGTATATTTCTGCCCATCAAAGAATTTTGCGCCCATCAAAGTATATTTCTCTATTTATTTTCACACAACCCCATGGACTACATTCTCACCCATGAACTTGAATGTGACTCTTACCTTGTTACAGAAAGCATAGCCCTTTTGGATCTTATGTTTCTCAACAAATTTTTACATTTCGATTGGCCAGATTAAAAAGTAAATGAAGATCATAGTTTGAATCATCGCAATTTATTGACAATTAAAACCTTTTATAAAAAAATTAATTCTTCACAAAATCATATCCCATTGTAGAGAGAGAAATAAAGAAAACTACTCAGAATTCATGAGAAGGTACGACAAAACATAGATTTTATATATATAAATAAGTTTAAAAAACAAAGAAAGGAAAGAACACAACTTATTTAACACTTTCTCTCTTTACAATCACACTCAATTCTCTCTTAGAAATTTAGTGAAAAAGAAATCTCTCTCATTCCCTCTCCTCTTACAACTCTAGAAGAAAATCCTCTCTTCTCCCAAGACTTCTCTCTCACACTAACCTCATCTCTTCAAACCTCTTGCCCCCCTCTATAGACTCTTCCTTCTTTTTTTAATTAGGGACAACTTTCATTTCAAGAGAATTCAAAATTCACTCTTTTTTTCCTAAAAAACACATCTCTTCACACCAAGAGACAAGTCACTTTATTAAAGAGTCTTTTCAAAGTGTTTAGATGCATTGAATCACTCAATGTGGTGTTTGAATTGATTGGAGCCTTCAAAAACTGCTCAAAAATAGTCACTCGCCACCTTACTTCGTCTTATTTTGTCTCTGGACAGCCTACTGAAGTCTGCGCTGTTTAGGATTCTGGCACCTCTGGTGCCAATTATGGAACTTCTGGCATCGTTTCTTTGTAAAATGGCGCCTCTGGCGCAAAGATGCTGAAATGCTCCGTTTTAACTCAAAATTTCTTAATTTTTGGTCATTTTTGCTCCAATTGCTTAAAATCAATATACATGCAACAAAACATGAAAATACCCTTCTTTAAAGTGCAATGTAATCAAAATTAAACATAAAATGAATCCATATAATTGCACATTATCTTGGTGTATCAGCTGACAGCATTAAACCAAGCGCTTTGTGGGAGGTAACCCATAATTATCTTTGTTATTGTTGCTAATTTGTTTTTATAAGTAGTTATATATATATATATAGTAAAAAACTGGAGAGCTTCCTCCCAAAAAACCAAAAGTCCCACCAAAGAGGAAAATACAATTACTCAACAAAAGAAAAAAAATGTAAAATTATAGCTAAAACAAATTTTCTTCATGTATCCTGGTTTGCAATTTTGAAGTGGGGAACCTCCAGTTTGTCTCCTTGCAGTAGAAATTGAAGGGCTGGAAGGGGGTTTACAGCAACATCAGTCTCATTGGAGTAAGACCCAAGTTGGGCCAGCCAATTTGCAGGCTGGTTTCCTTCTTTGTAGATGAAAGTGAAATGAATTTTGAACGTTATAAGATCTCTGATTTTTTTATCCAATATAAGTGGTGCCATGAAGATCACTCCTCCTGAGTTAGTAAATGAATCACTGCAGTAGAATCCACCTCCAGCCATAGCTTGTACCAATTAGCCTTATTAGCAAGGTTGAGTGCCCAATAAACAACAATAAGCTCAGTCTCAGTAGCATCAGTAGCCATTATTGTGGTGTAGAAGTATAAGAGGCACTTACCCAAATGATTTTGGTATATACCCCCTACTCCATCTCCATGTTTCGTAAAGCTTCCATTAGTATTAATCTTCACAGTGGAAGGTTGAGGAGATTTCCAATAAACTCTAAAATTAGGATCAGTCTTTTCTGATGAGCAGGATTTAGAGACATTAGGGAATCTTTTCCATTTGATCATCTTATGTAGATAAGATAAACTATTCCTAACAGTTTTTTCAAAATTTGGGATGGCATTTTCAAACTTTTCCTTATTTCTTTCCATCCAAATGAACCAAGTAGTAATAAGTGGTATAGGAGCATAGTTTCTCTTGTGTTAGGTCTGCCATAAATTGAATGGTCTATCTCAAGCAAAATCTTTCTGATCAATGTTCAACTGAGTCAGAAGTTGTTTCCACACCTGCTGAGCAAAATTACATTCAAAGAACAAGTGAACCAAGGATTCCTCCTCTTTCATACATAATAAGCATTTAGAGGGACCCCTCAATCCCTTTAACTTGAGAATGTCATCAGTAGGAATCATCTTATGGAATATTCTCCAGCAGAGAAAGGACATGGATGGGGATAGAAATTTGTTCCAAATAGTGTCTCCCCGGGGTATTTGCTCCCAAAAGAAAACTTTAGAATAGATAGCTTTGGTTAGACTTTGATGAGAGAATGTCTGCCACACGACTTTATCAGATTTACTTCTATCAAACTTTATACTAGCCACTTTGGTTATAGAATGAGATTGCAGAATATTAGACAGCTTGAAGACCACTCTTCACCATCCCAACAATCAGCCACTTTCAGCTCAATATTGTAGGCATTGGTAATAGGGGATAACTAATCTTTTGGACATCAATTATCAAGCCAAAAATTAATATCTCCTTTACCCAGGCCCCAACTGTAAGTGTTCTCAGCAATTATTCTAATTTTCAGCATTTTCACCAAGATTTTAGAGTCCTAAGATTTTAGAGTCCATTTTAGAGTCCTCGGTTTTCCTGATAACTAGTGTAGGATGTTGATCTTTGCAATATTTACCCCTCATAAATTTTGCCCACAGAGAGGTTTGAGCTCTAAACTTGATCCAATGTTTACAGAAATTTATCTGAAGGAGTTGTTCTAGATCCTTAAAGTCAATACCCCCAGCTAACTGAGGTTTAGCAACCTTTTTCCAAGAAGCCCAGTGCATTTGCTGTCTTTGGCCAGACCACAAAAATTTGTTGAATATTCTTTCAAGCTGGATTTGTGTACTTTTCTTGATAGTAGTCATTTGCAGTATATATGAAGGGAAGGTAGTAAGAATACTCTTAAGCAATGTAATTCTTCCCCCAATAGATAAAAAAGTCTGTGTCCACCCATTGAGAAGATTGGAAATCTTATTCAATACCTCTTCAAACTGGATTTGCCTAGTTCTGCCAATAAGGAGAAGTACCCCTAAATACTTAATTGGGAGCTGAGAGATAGAAAATCTAGTGTAGTTAGAAGCCAATTGTTTGCAATTAGGGGAGGCATGTTTGTGAAAAACCATTTGATATTTTTTTCTGGATTAAAGTACATCCCATGAATGAGCTTGGAAATTTTGAAGTGTCTGAAAAACTTTTTTTACAGCATTCTTATTAGCTCTGAAAAAAACCATTATATCATCAGCATATAGTAAGTGAGTAATGGCTATGTTGGATCTGTGGTGGTATCTGTTACGGCTTTGGTTCAGAAGATCTTCATCTAGAATTCTGGATAAGTAATCAATGGCAAGTATGAAAATGGTGGGGGACAATGGATCCCCTTTCTTTAAACCTCTGGTAGCAGTAAAAAATCCCCTCCCTTGTCCATTAACCAAAATAGAATGCTCATTATTATGTAACCACCTCTTAATCAGTTGACAAAAAGTAGTATTAAAGCCTCTAGCAGTTAAGATTTCCATTATGAACTCCCAGCTTATAGTATCATAAGCTTTCCTTAAATCCATATTATATATCATATTGCCTCCTCTACAGGTTTTATTCAAATCCAGTAACAGTTCTTGAGCCAAAAGAGTGTAGTCAATAATGGATCTACCTTTCACAAAAGTTGTTTGATTGAGTTTAATGATACAGTCGAGATGAGGCTGTAACGTATTAAAAATGATTTTGCCAATAGCTTTGCTTATGATAGTAGTTAAACAAATAGGCCTAAAATGGTTCCAATTTTGCTGAATATCATATTTAGGCACCAGAACTGTGGTGGAAGCACAGAAATACTGTGGGAGGTTATTTCCTTGAAAGAAGCTTGTCATTGCTGCAATTTCACTGCTGCAATAACTTCAGTCTTAGTTATCTCCCATGATTTTTTATAAAACTCAACAGTAAAGCCATCAGGGCCTGCAGATTTATTGTTATTTATTGAGCTAATGGCTTCCCAAATTTCCTTTTCATTTGGAATATCAGTGAGTTTGAGGCTTGCAGTATAATTTAGTTCAACAGAAAAATGTGCCTGCTCAATGGGGGTTCTGGGATGATGTTCCTAATTTAATAGGTTTTTATAATAGTTTATAGCATCATAAGTTATTTCAGCATTATCATGTAACCACCGACCATCAGCATTTTGAATTGCATGAATGGTATTGCACTTCTTCTTGTATTTTATATAGGCACGATAAAATCTAGTGTTTCTATCCCCATCAATAAAAATATTCATAGCAGCCTTCTGTTTGAGAAATTTTTCTTGATATTCAATAGCACTAAGGAGATTATTCTGAGCAGTCAACAGATCCTTTTCCTCCACATTGCCTACCTGTTCCTCATGCTTCAATCTATTCACTTCATTTTCTACCTCTTAAACTTTGGTGTGCACATTTCCAAAAGTATCCCAACTCCATTTTCTGAGAGCTTTGGCAATTTTAATTTGAAACAAACTTAACTTGATGATAGGATCAGGGTGAGAAATACCTTTCTAGAGTTCAACAATGTACTTGTTGTATGAAGGGTGTGATGCCGACATGTTAAGGTGGGGGGGGGGGGAGATTGATTTTAAGTAGAAGTAATGCTGATAAGGATAGGCCTATGATCCGATCTAGCAAGACTAAGATGAGTAACAAAAGTAAGGAGGAAGTTATTGAACCATTCATCATTTACCAATAATCTATCAAGCCTCTCCCATATGGCTCCCCTCTTCCAAGTGAAGACAAGCCCCTTGAAGCCCAAATCAAAAAGGCCAGCCATGTGAATATTATCACTAAAATTGTTCATCTTGACTCAATTTGGGGCCCTCCTTTCAGATTTTTCAGAAGTAGAAGTAATACAATTGAAATCTCCCCCCACCAGCCATGGGGAACTCATCTGTTGACGAACGTTAATCAGTCTATTCCACAATTCCTTTCTAGCATCATTTGTACATCCTGCAGAGATAAAAGTAGCTTCTCCCTTATGGGCACTCATGTTGAATGAAAAGTGAACAAATTGTGGATGGTTAATTAAGATATTCGAACTAATTTCCTTTCTTCAAAAGATCCAAATTTTATTGTTGGTATTAGCAAAATGAGTAAATCCAGCAAACTTTTTAATCAGATTTTGGGGATCCTTGTGAACCATAGGTTCTAGAATAACAATGCACCACAGCTTGTATTTAACTTGTATTTAAAATTAAAATTCATATGAAGGACTCTTTTTAGGGAAAGGGGGTTAGCCATCCCCCTTATATTCCAGCAAAGGAGATTAATCATTAGAAGGAGGATGGTGGTTGAGATCTTGATCTAGTTCTTCCTCTATGGTGGATAGGAGAACCATTCCTTGCTCTTTATGCATTCATTGAGTGTGCCCCCTTATTATAATTTCTGCACTTCTGTCACTGATTTTTTTCTCCTTGCTGTTTTAACTTGCCAATCTTCTTCAATTGTATGTTTCATTCCAGTAATTATGGGGTCTTCTGGGACTTTGTCATGGATATCTGTAATAAGTTCCCTTCCCATCTCATCTTACAAAGGGGATGGAGGTGTGATTATTGTGACTTCATTTCCTTCAACTTCCTTCTTAATTAGTCTGTGTGGTGAGTTCTCTACATTGCTGTTGGGATCTGATAGCTCCCCAAGAGGATCAGCATCTGAGGATTCCTCAATGGGTCTTGAGGGAGGTACTTCAATCCCTTGAGTGGTTTCTTTTTTGTTGTCCAGATTTATTTCTTCAGCAATGCTCCTTGTAGCATTAACTGGTATTACTTCTGCCTCTTTTTTATTTCTTCCTGCAGTTCTTCTGGGTGGGGGATGTAATCTGTAACATTTATCTACTGTTATCTACTAAACATTTTGCAGTGTTGGCATTAGTAAGGTTTTTGCTCAGCTACTATTTTCTGTCAGAATCCTTCAGTATCAGAACCAATCCAAATTCTCTTCAGTTCAGGGAGAGTGATGTCTCTCTCCACTTGTATTCTAGCAAGGCCCGGCATGGCCTTATTATATTTGGGGGCATCCACTCTCAAAGGTGTACCTAATGCTCTACCAATATTAAATAAAGCAATAAGCTTAAAGTAAGGGAGTGGGAGACCATGTAACTTGAACCAGAGAGGGACCACAGGAGGTTCATTACTTGGATCAAAACCTGGGTCCATTTTATGATTTTCATAGTTGTTCCAGCAAAGACAATAGATTATTTTGCAAACAATCTTGCATAATTATCCTCAACTGCTAACTGAATTAGAAGGTGTCTCCCATCCAACAAACCAATTTTCCAATTACTAATAAACTTCATACATTCAAAAAAGTTTCTGACTAGCTCCATCTTTGGATGTTCTAGCTGAAATTTACCCACCAAAGTAAATTTAACTTCTTCTTTTAGTGAGTTTATTTCTCTGTTAGTGAAGAACACAGCGGTTTCACCTTCTTTAGAGCCAAGAGGGTGAATGCAGAGACTATAGCCTTTCCCAACAACAGTATCGTGGAATTCCTATGGGAAAATCATTGGTCATAATCCTGCAAGGTTTCATTTGATCTTCCAACACACCAACATAAGTTACTTTTTTTCCATTGAGAATCAGTGGAGATTTCAATGGAAGTGGCCATATTCATCCACACCTCCAAAAGGTAATTAAACTTCCAACCTCAGCAGAAAAGGAAAAACACTGTCCTCGGGGAAAGGGAGAGGGCAGACAGTAACATGAAGCCAATCCTTTTTAAACAAGCTAAGATTCAGTAACAAAAAGCAAAAAGAGTGGGAGAATCACACCCCCCCTATTTTCCAGTAAGCAAAAAGGAGGTTGGCCAATGGAACAGTACCACCACAGAAAAACAAAAACAGGAAACAAAAAACCAATAAAACCAGCACCACTAGAGGATTGAAACAACAGAACTAACTCCACAGAATTCTTCTTCAATGGCAAACTGTAAATAGCAGCCTCCTACCTTCATCCTGCTAGAAACCCTAGCAGAGCCCATTTACATATTGAGAAAATACATTAAAACATATTTATGTAACTAATTTTATGAAAGATTTGAGAGTTATTTGGATTTAAAATGAAACGGTGCAGAAATCTGAACTAGCGCCAGATTTGGTACCTGAGGTGTCATTTTCCAGAGAGCTGATGCCAGAAATCGGCGCCAGAAGCGTTACGTTTACCAAAACAAATTTGGAAGTTTCTAAAGGCAGTTTTGGGCAATTTTTGGCAGATTTTCTTCCTAATAACTCCCAAAAATTGAATTTTTGAGTTATTTAAGAGTGGAAAATGAAAGGAAAGTCAACATTTTTCAAATCCTATGGCTTCCCATTCTAAATAAAATGCTAGATATGATATTTTCAACAAGAGGAAGTTGATCAGTTTTGATGCGCGGAAGTTGAATGATCGAGTTTTGTGAAGAAGAGATTAATCAAGGAACAAGGATTTGTGAATCAAGGATTCAACACACCAAATACTTAAGTGGAGGATATTATTGCACAGAGACGCTAAGAAGTGCTTTGTTATACCACTAATGTCGTGGTAGTTCCTATGGTGAAAGAGTTTTATGTTAATCTTCATGGAATTAACCAAACAGTTGTCTATGTTTGAGGCAGGTGGGTACCATTTACTCCTTCAAGAATAAACGATTTGTTTATGATTGAAAGCTTCACTCTTTCTCTCTATGAAAATTTTGTCCCTACAAGAGATAACATGAATGAATTTTATCGATTCCTTACTGATGAAGATGCAAATTGGAAGACAAGAGATGATGGACATATAAGTTTTTCTTCATCATTTTTTAATCATGCATCTAAGGCGTAGCATTTTCTTATTGCATCAAAACTACTTCCTACCATGAAAATCAGTAAAGTGACCAAGAAAGATGTTATTTTGAATTATTGTATTCAAACTGAAAGACCTATTGATGTGTGTGCTTTAATTATAAATTATGTTTTGGCTTTGATTATCAATGGAATGACTTATGGGTTGGGACATCCATGTACCATATTCCTACTATGCAGTCAGTCAGAAGTGTCTTATGAAAGTTGACAAAATGTGCTTCTCCCTTGGAAGCCTATGGACCCAGAGGTTAGTTGCAACTGCATAGGATATGGGGAGGAAAACAATCTGAATACTCTTATGGATCAATCATCTAAAAATTCATCACATATCTAGCCCCACTTTCCTTATAGTTCGCATGATGTTTTGAAAAGAATCAAGAAGTTGGAGAAATAGGTACAAAATATTATGAATTCAATTGGAAAATTTTTTCATATATTTGATTATTTGGATTGGAAGATGAAGGAACAATTCAAACAGGCGCATTGAAGAAGGTATGGTGTGTATGATTAAGAAAAATGCTTGGGTTGAAGAAGATTTGACTGACAAATTTCCTCACTGACCTTTTTAAAACTTATACTTCCACTACCAATCCATGGGAAACATTCAAGAAGATGAAAGTGAAGAAGATGTTTAAGCTCATTTTAGTACGAAATTCATAATTATGATTGCTTATGTGTGTTATGTGTTTATGTTGGATTTCATTTACTTTTATTGTCGAACATTATCTCTGTCATATATTGAGTATTTAATATTTAGTCTTCAGGGTTAGTTTGTATGGTTTGATTTTGATGATGAATTAGATTTATTGGCTTGAAAAAAGTTATTTTGTAATTGTGTGAATTATATATATAAATGTGAGTTTTGTGTTGTTTGTCAAAATATGTTGTTAGAAGATTGTTTAATTATGAATATAAGTGTTTAATTGAGTCATTTAGAGGCTAATGTGGTTTAAAATACAGCAAACTTCAAAAATATCAAAATCTGAAAATTTTTTATGTTGGCGTCAGAGGTGCCAGCTTCCCAAAAATGCCCAGATTTACTTAAAACCGTGAAAACCCACAGTAAAACCCCATTTTTACTGCTTGGGTCATCTCTTACCTCTAAACTAAGGCTGAAACCCAACCTAGGGCTAGCCATTTGGTGGATTTGAGGAGATTTGAAGGCTAAAAAGTCTTGGTTTTTATCTTCCCTTAGTAAGAGCTTCACTTTAACTTATCAATTTTTAAATTTCAGCATGGACTTTCCTACATTATGAAAATCTGAAAATTTGAGTTTTTATTGAAGAAGTTTAAAGAATTGAAGAAGTAGAAGTTTAAAGAGAACTCATGGTGAAAAGTTTATTGCCAAATATTTTTATTTTGAAGTTTGATTTATGATATTGTGAATTTATTTGGATTTTATGTGAATTTATTTAGAAATTCCTATGGCTCCAAGAGTAAAAATAGGAAAGCATTTGGGAAATTTTGATGTGAGATGATTCATTAATTTGAAGGCTTAGTATAACTACAATACTATGATGGGAATCAGAAAATTGATTCAAGAATGTGCATTTTCAAACCCGGTAGGAGAGATTGAAATGTTGATAATAGCTCGGAACTGGCGGACCTTTTGCTACTTCATAGTAGTACCCAATGTTCCTATCATTCAAGAATTTTATGTCAATCTTCAGGTGACTACAAACGAGCACGTTAGGTTAAAGGTAAGCATGTTGAATTTACTTGAGAAAGAATCAATGCACATTATAAGCTGCGGAATGAATTTCATTATGTGTATTCTGCATTTGTGATTTCTGATACATCACTTGATGAAGTAATTGCCTATCTTACTGATAGAAGGGGAGAATGGGAGATTAAGAATAATCACAAAGTCAATTTCTCCACTTTCATGTTGAATGTTCAATCTAAAGCATGACATTACTTTATTTCTGTAGCATGACATTATGACATTACTTTATTTCTGTAAAATTACTTCCTATTAATCACCTTAGTGAAGTAACCAATTAGAGAGCAGTACTGAATTTTTGCATCCAACAAATAAAAGTTATTGATATTGGTGTTCTTATTGTGCATAATGCTCAAAGTATTGTTAGAAGTGGGACAGCTAGTGGTTTGGGTTATCCTGCCCTGATTTTCACTTTATGTGAAAAATCAGGAGTAGAATTTGATAAGAATGAAGAAATTTTGCAACCACTTAAACCCATTAGAAAACTGACAATCCATAAATTTGAATCATTTGCTAGATCTAGAAGTGGAAGTAGTGATAGACCCTCTACATCAGCTACAGTACCATCTACTTCTAGTTCTATTTAACTTGAAAATGTTATGGAACAGTTATTGATTCAACAATCAGATATTATAGCAATGCAGAGTAGAATAGATGGTTTGGAATCAAGAAATACTTACAATGATGATTATAAACATAGAATAAAGGTAATATGAATTTAAAAAGTGAAGAAAGGTAAGAAGTTTTAACTTCAAGAAGAGGATATTGAAGTTCAAAATGAAGTTCAAAATTATTAAAGGAATTATTAAAGGCTATCCAGATATAGTGATTCTCACATGAAAAAGAAAAGAAAAGAAAGGATTACAAATTATCTTAAGGAAAGAGAAAAGAAAATAAAAAGAAAAAGAAAATTAAAAGGGAAGAAAAGAAAACTATGTGAGGAGAAGCTTGAGGAGATGTCTAATAAAAAATTGGCTTCAATTGAATCAACTTGAGGAAAATGCATTATTACATTTTCTAAACTTGTATTTGAGTATTAGCATCCTTAATAATAATTTTTTCATGAAATTCTTGTTTATATAGACATTTTAAGTATCTTTGATATGACAAATTACAATTTTTCTTGAAATGAATGGACAATCATAAATCTTAGACTTGATTACTAAGTGTTCTTTTACTTTTAGTTTTAACCTAAGCTACTAAAAGTTTTTCTTAAGTTATATTATTGTATTTATTAAACCAAATTACAGAATTTTATAAGTTAATCTCTACCATAAGTCATCTGTTTACCTAGTAAAAGAGTCACTTGAGAACAAGTAACATTTAAGTTTGGGGGATTTTGATACACCAAAAAAATGTGCAATTTATGTATATATTTTATGCTTAAATTTGGTGATATTTCACTTTAAAGAATGTTATTTTCATGTTTTGTTACAGGTATTTTGGTTTTAGGCATTTGGAGCAAAACTTAGTAAAAATGAGGAAATTTGGAGCAGAAATGGAGCTTCTCAATATTTTGATTCCAGAAGCACCAGAACTGGCACCAGAGGCGCCATTATACAGAGAACTAGTGCCAAAGGCTCCAGAAATTGGCTCTCAAGGTTTCATTTTACAAAGAAGTGGCGCTAGAGGCACCAGATTTGAGAGAATAGCGTTGAACTTCAATACACCAGCGCCAGAGGCGCCAAAGCTGGCGTTAGAGGTGTCAGAGACGAACTAAGAGGAAGTAAGGTGGTTATTGACTGTTTTTTAGCAGTTCTAGAAGGCTCCAATCAATTCAAACAACACATGGAGTGATACAATGCATCTAGACACTTGAATTCTGAAGGAGTGTGAGATAAGTTGTGTTTTTTTCCTTTATTTGTTTTGTAAACTTGTTTTTATATATATATAAGCTATGTTTTGTCGTATGTTTCTTGTGAATTCTGAGTAGTCTTTTTTATCATTCTCCCTACAATTAGATATGGTTTTGTGAAGAATTAATTTTGTTAAGAAAGTTTTTAATTATCAATAAATTGTGATGATTTTAACCTGATCTTCATTTACTTTTCGATCTAGTCAATTGCAATGTTAAAATTTTGTTGAGAAACATAAGATCTGAAAGGGCTATGTTTTCTACAAAAAGGTAAGAGTCACATTCAGTTTCATGGGTGATAATGTATTCCATGAGATTGAGTGAAAATAAATAGATGGGCGCAGAAATGGAGATTTTAGGGTGACAGAGTAAAATTCTGAATTTGGTTCAGTTGCTTGGAAACTAAAGCGAGATTGTTAGACCTCAAGGGAGGAAGAGGTGAGAGCTCTAGAGTGGCAGCCAGTATCCTTTCAACCTAACCACAGATTTAGGGACCAAACTCTGGATTAGTCAATGTTCTTTATCAATGTTCCTTATGCTCTCTTAGGGGCAAGGAATCGGATTGCTCCTATTTGGCAAAATACAATTTTATATGTATTTTAAATGATTTTAATTACTTCACAACCCATAAACTCATTGTAAAGGGGAAGGATGTTTTCTTAAATTTAAACTCTTCATTACAAAACTTTGTTTAGTCTTAATAAGTTTACTTTTGAAGTTTAGCAAATAGCTTAGTTACACTAGTTCTATTAACTGCATTTCATTTAGCATATAGTAAATTTACTTTAGATTTGTTTTACATACTTAAGTTTTATAGTTTGAATATTGTGTTTTAGATTATAACCATAAGAATTTCCAACTCCTTGTGGGATCGATACTTGTGACTCTATTAGAGCCCTTTATTATGTGAGTGAAACGTATACTTGTGTTATTATTACAGTTTGACAGCTTAAAGATTTTAAAATATAAAACTATTTATATTGAATTTATTGTTATTGTGATTGAACTATATATTTACTATTTGTGTTGTCATGTGTATATTGTAGTATTGAAAGATATTTACAATGCACCACAAAAACTGTGCATCACGGGCCCATCTGAGTTACAAACTTAGCGCACCCACACCAAATCATTTTTTGTTCTCATTTTGGTGAGCACTCTTCACCGAACCAAGCCACTTGGGGGCTATTTTTGTCCATGGGGAAGTGTGTAGAGAACTCCCTAGCTTGCAACCTCAAAAAAAGGGTCTTGCATGCACGACATCTGGGGAAAAAGCTCATTTCACATTGGTTCCTTGCTAAAAAAGGAAAAAGGAGGGAGGACCCAATTGGGGGAAGGTTCTTTTTTCTATTTTTAGAGGTTGAGATCCTTTTGAGATGAAGATTTTTAATCATATTAGTGGAGAATAAAAACATTTATGGAGCTTTTGATAGAGAAAGAGCTTGAAAGGGTGGACAAAATCTTGAAGATTTAAGGAAGAAGATATTTTCTTTCTATTTCTCCTTCCCTCCAAACTTTTTCTTTTGATTATTTTCTCTTCTTTTTCATCTTTACATTATATTTGAGAGAGTGAATGACCGTAAAAGGAAATTCATCTTCATTTTCGTACAAGGAGGCTAGGACAAGCTAAGAGAATGCATCTCCAATTGTTACGAAGGTGAAACTCTTTAAAAGTTTAGTTTTTTTACTTTCTCTTAGCGTACCTTTAAGGTTTTTTGTTAGTAATAGGATTTAAACTTATGTTATAGGATACCCTAGATTAGGAAGTTTTCCTTTGCATTTCCTACAATACTCAAGCATTTTATCCCAAAAATCTTAGCTCTTTAACCCATTTCAAAGATGAGATTGTACTAGTTTCTTTGTTTATTATGGTGGCTTCACTTGAATGGATGAGAGAAGTCATAAATCTTGAGAGTGAAGAAAACCCCTTTGATCTTCACTCCTAAGGTTTCAATGATTTCTCTTCAAGAGAAATATTTTATGATTATTGATCCGATATTTTTTTATATGTAAGGATTTATGAAGTTGACACCACTACTTGAAGAATTTAATCCTTGACAACGGCGCCAAAAACTTGTTCCGACTTTTTTGTTGCGATAGATTGTGTAAAATTAGTTAAATATAATCAAATAATATTCGGATTTTACGCAAGTATATATATCGTTATCAAGTAATAATAGACTTTCTATTTAAGCCCCAAGTATCGATCCTACGGGGAAGGTTTAAATTGAAAATGACAAATTTGCTAGGAAATTCACATAAAGTAAATTTAAATCACTATCACTAATTTCAATTGTTGAGATGTAATCAAAATTAAATTTCTAAACTATTATCAAATCAAATATGCAAAATTTAAAACAGTAAATACTAATCTATTAAATATGTTTATATAACGGAGATTCTTATGTGAAAAAGCATCCTTCCCACTACAATGAGGCTATGGTAAAATGAGATGAGATAAAAGTTCATAATATGTATTGTGTCAAATAGGAGCAATTTTAATTCTCTACCCTGATACAGTATATAGAAAATCATTGGCTAATCTCAGTGTTTAGTCCCTAAATCCATGGCTAGGTTAGGAGGATACCGGCTCCCACTCCAGAGCTCCCACTTCCCTTCACCTGAAGGCTAGCTCTCGCTTCAGTTTTTAAATACTAAGACTGAATTGAATATTTTAGTCTATCACCCTAAAGGTTCTCCAATTCTACACCCAACAAAGAATATTTTCCTATTTATTTGCACTTAATTCCATAAAAGATGTTCTCTTTTATGGAATCAAATGTGATCATTACTCTGTTGTAGAGCTCATACTCCATTTCATGGATCATATGTTTCACAATATTTTTTAATAATTCAATTGGTCATATCAAACTATAAATTAAGTTTGGAGTTAAAAAATTATCACAATTTATTTTACAATTTAATATTGACACATTCATGTTATCTCTTCATTTCACCATATCTTAGAGTAGGGAGAAAGATAAAGGAAGAAATAACAAAACACAAATTTCACATATAAAAGAAAGTTCATACAACACAACAACAACAACAACAACAAAGCCTTAATCCCACTACGTGAGGTCGGCTACATGAATCCTTTTTCTCCATTGCGTCCTATTTAGTGTCATATTTTCATTCAAAAGTAAAACCAAAAGCATAAAAAAAAAAAAAAAGAAGG
>NW_018164574.1:539609-566259 GCF_001263595.1 Phalaenopsis equestris
TAACAGCTCTAGTATACATGTCTTTAATGACTTGAATATAAGTCATATCAACACATTTCTTCTCGAGAACTCTCCAAAGGATATCTCTTGGAACCTTATTGTAAGCTTTTTCTAAATCAATAAAAATCAAATGTAGATTCTCCTTATTATCTCTGAACTTCTCCATCAAACCTCTCAATAAATGTATAGCTTCCATAGTAGACCTGCCAGGCATAAATCCAAATTGATTATGAGAAATTTTCGTGATGCATCTTAACCTATGTTCAATTACCCTCTCCCATAATTTTAAAGTATGATACATCAACTTAATTCCTCTATAATTTGCACACTCTTGTGCATCCCCTTTATTCTTAAAAATGGGGATCAAAATACTCTTCCTCCACTCCTCAGGCATCTTTTTAGTTTTTAAAATAATATTAAAGAGTTTAGTAAGCCAAGAAACTCCCAAATCTCCCAAATATTTCCACACTTCAATTGGGATATCATCAGGTCCTACAGACTTTCCACCCTTGGTTTTCTTTAAAGCCTCCTCAACTTCTTTTTTGCTAATGCGACGGTAAAAATGAAACGTTTTATTATTATTTACGATATTAAAATCACTAAGTTCGATCGTATTTTCAGAAACTTCATTAAAAAGTTTATCAAAGTAACTCACCCACCTATGTTGAATATCTTTTTCTAAGAAAAGTACTTTTTGATTTTCATCTTTAATACACTTTACTTGAGTTAAATCTTTACTTTTCTTTTCTCTTTGTTTGGCTAGTTTATACATATATTTTTCACCCTCCTTAGTATCTAATCTATTATAAAGATCATTAAAAGCAGAATTTTTAGCATCACAGATTGTTCTTTTAGACTCCCTGCGAGCCGTTTGATATTTTCTCCAGTTCTCTAAGCTTTTACATTTAAACCAATTTTTATAACATAACTTCTTATATTTTATCTTTTCTTGCACATTATTATTCCACCACCAACTATTTTACATTTAAACCAATTTGTCAAGTTCATACAACACTAATAAACAAAAAATACTTATCTGAAAACTATTTCTCAAAGCAAATCCTTTGTAGCATTTCCTTAGAAATGCATGAAGAATGAAGAAGATGCATGAAGAAGATATCTCTCACTTTTCTCCTTCTCTAACACTCTTACAGAAAGTTTCACACTAAATCTCACCATAAAAATACTAAACTATGAAAATAAAATCACTAATTGACTCTAATATGGAAGTCGAATGGAATGATGTTGTGCGAAAAATGAAAGTAGAGGAGTGAAAAATATAGAGGAGCCCATTTTCTGATGAAATTTGGCCCCAAACAGAGCCCAAGGTTGGTTCTCCAAGAGGTGCCTCCAAAAACTCTTCAAAAAGTCGTCCAAATACATCGAACCTTCGGTCTACACTACCTTTGCCATCGTCGGTGCTGGTCTGGCGCTCGTCGGCGCTGAGTAAAAAATATCCACGTTAATTTGTTCTGCACCGTCGGCGCTGCCGGCACTGAGCATTTCTTCAAAAACGACATTTTTTTGCTTTTTTTTTTGCTTTAAGCCCTAAAAATCAACAACCTGCAAGAAAACATAAAAATACCTTCCATTAAAGTACAATATCATCAAAAATAGGTATAAAATATGGGTCTAACAATGCATGTATTTTTGGTGTATAAATTAGCCATGCAACATAGGTGGGTGTTTTGTTGCTTTGCGCAACAAAAAATTGGTGCACCTCTACATATTTGAGCCTAGTTTCAATGAGAGATCGATAGAAGTTTTTAATTTGGAACTAGGCTAATCATGAAAGGTGCACCACATGGAACTAGGCTAATCACAAAAAAATTGGTGCACCTCTACATATTTGAGCCTAATTCCTAGTTCCAATGAGAGATTGATAGAAAAGTTGGTGCACCACATGGTGAGCTCAAAGGTGCATAAATATATCTAATCAAAACTCGTGTTTATACCTTTACCTAGTTCCTTGAGGTGCATGATTATGTACCAATCTTTTTATTATGAGGTGCATAAATATAGTAGGGTTCCACACATCAAGCACCTCAGAACACGAGTTCTGAGGTGCATGATTAGCTATGTAGATAATTTTTTGTTTGACATATTTAATTGCATGTTGACTTTTTTTGAACTTTTATATGTACTTTTTTTTTGAATCCCCAAGATCAAATTTTTATCAGAAATAAGGTACAAATCAAGTTCTGAGGTGCTTGATGTGTGGAACCACATGGTGAGCTCAAATGGCAATTGACTTTGTCCTGTTCTTTAATTTTGAAATTTTGTTATTATATGGAACTAGGATTATGCAAGTATATGCGGAGTCCAACCACCTTTTTGGTTCTCTGAGATATATTGTCAATCAAGCGGTATCCGACATTCATTTATTGTGTTTATTTCTATGGTGAGTGTCGAATTCTTCTGATAAGCTCTATGAATATAATGTATACTCATTAGTGTTGAAATTTATATTTTTCTACAAAAATGTTCTAATTATAAAAGATTAAGGTAAATTAATATTTAGGATAAAAATATTATTACTTTTAAAATCTGCACTTACTTTTATGCATAACATTCGAGCTGGTTTTAAAACAATTTTTCATTCAAGGCTATTACCTAAGTCATACTTAATAGGGCCTCCACATTAGGGATTGATTAGGCAACTACATCATTTTGTATGTCCCGAGGAAAAGTGCCCAAGCTTTTTGAACCGGGCTGACCAAACATATCTTTTTTACTTATGTGGTTGTCTAGAATGACTAGGGTGTTAGAGGCTCCACAACCCAGAAGAGGTATAAGTCCTTTGTAAGATGGTTTTGGCTTTGTAGACAAACAACTTTTCTCTTAATTCCAGAGGTGTTCTCGCCACATTCTTGGTGGGTGTAAGTCCCACTCCTACTGTGAATTCTACCTACATAAGTTTATAAGGTGTCAGATGTCTCTCTCCTTTGATTTTAGGGCTTTTGAGGTTCCTTGTACGATGTAATTCAAGTCGAGTTGGGTTGATTACCTTCTCGACCAAGTAGACCTAGGTTCTTAATAGCTTTATATGACGAATCGATGGAGTCCTGGCCCAGTTATCTCTACTCGATAAGGATATTCTTATTATTATATTGGTAAACCTCCTTTGAGTCCAATCTTCCATTGATATTATGTTGGTGTCATCTCATAGACCTCAATTGTTAATAGGCCACCACCAATTTGGGATATGATGACTCACTTTGTTCCCTTATAGCGTGATTCAGACTTTAAAGCGTCGGGATGTTTCTGTTCAAGACAACCTGGTTTTTCTTTAGGCCTTGTTTATCGACAAGATGTTGTTCATTTGAGGATGTGAGGGATTCACTCTCTCCCATTTGGTTTGATATAGGTTTTGAAAGCAGTGGGATCTTCGTAGTTGAGATAACTGAATTATTTTGATTTACATTTTTATTAATTATCATAAATTGTAAGCAAGGTTCCTTTTCATAGGTATGAGTTGTTCTTAACCTCAAAACAAAATATAATTTCGGTTTTCTTTTTATATGGGTTGGTTGTGTAGGGTTTCTTTATGAATATAAGTTTCAGGTTGTTTTAATCTGATCTTGTTGTTGCACATACACTCTTGACCTATCATGTGAGGATAACCTAACATAAGTTCTCCATGTTATTTTCAAATTTAATTTGTTTGTCAAGTTTCTTTATATGTTCTTTCTTTCTAAGCTCTCAATTTCACACAAGGTAGGAGGTTTTAGGCAAGCTGGCAACTGCAAATTCAAAAAGAACAAAAATTGATGGCAACTATGAAGATAGAGAAAGAGTTTTTTGAGTCGCATCTATCCCACACAAGGTAGGAGGTTTTAGACGAGCATCTCTGGATCGGTAACATCACAACAATTGACCAGTTCATATGGTTGGGCTTGGTCAAACCAAATTATGTTGATTTAACTGAATTCACTGCTCTAGATGAACTCCTTATCATGCTTCACATTCAAGAGTATTTCAGATTCATTTCTTCTCATTGTTGTCGCTTCTCTTCTATTTGGTAAAATGCCCAACACTCACCGTACATTTTAGGATGTTGAGTTTAGATTTATCATGTGAGGCATAACAAAAGAATCAGAGCGATAGGAACGTAGAGGGAGAAATAGAGTGAATAAAAAGAATAAATGAAAGAGCACGCACAAACTTGCCCCATAGAGACGAACAAAGTATTTTAGGGCTCTTTGACCCATTTTATATGTGAAAAATAGAGGATAAAAGAGAGAAGGGGGGAGAGAGTTCTCCTTACAGAATATGGGTCCAGAGATAGGAGCCAGAATCCCCTTTTTACATGTTATGATCCTCCTATTTATAGAGGATATGAGGTCAAAAAATAAAAAAATTACATATTTGCCCATACTTTAATATGGAGTTGCAGGAGATTGTTCTTTAGTTGTTACTTTTATATGTGTAATTGATTTATACCACATTTAATATTCCCGAGCTTTTCAATCGGCAATACATTCAGTTAGTCAACCATGCAAGTGTGTATACTGGTCTTTATTTGTTCTAGAAAGCCGATGGGCTTTGAGAATAGTAGTTAATCGGTCATGGTGTGGTCGGTCGGTTACATGTGTTATGTGATGATTTTTGGAGGAATTTTTTGAGAGTCTCTCTTTATTACTTGTTAGATTGTTGAGGGTGCAATATCTTTGTTCGGTTGTTCGAGAGATTATTTGTATTCTTTCGGCCTGGGTGGCCTTTTGATCCATCACCATCATTTCAATCAACTTTCTGTCAATCGGCTAGCAATTCTTTAGCTTCAACTTTATGAACATTTAATTTTGGGTTGATCGTCAATTACTTTGAGATTTATACAGACAATTTTTCTTTTATTATTTACACTATATGATATCTTATTTAAATAAAATTTAATTATTATTATTTATTTAATATATAAATTCAATAATAATGTATAATTTTGATAATAATATTTTTAGATTTATTTACTAATTAACATACTATCATCCATCATAATCAATGCAACATATTCTACGATATATAAAAATATTTTTATAAATAAAGCATAACATTGATGCATTTGGCATGCTGATAATGTGTCCAATTTTAAAAAGTAATCCAAGTAAATATAAATATTTTTTTTGTAATCATTAATGAATATAAAGATTAAGCTAACAAACTTATTCTTAATTTTTTTTTATTTTAATGACAGTTTATTAACACCTTTATGTTATTTGATTACATGAAAATCCGATGGCAACTTATATATTATCTCAATTAATTAGTGAAAAATGATTATTTATTAATTAAAATATTATTCAATTATTTGTTTATTTATATTTATAAAATTATTTATTTCTAATTTATATGAAAAATTAAATATTCATTTAAATTTTTAGTTTATTCGTTGACTCATTGACATACACATTTAATTAATATAAATAAATTGAAGTACAAATTTAATATAACCTTTAAAAAAATTTAAATAAGCTAAGTATGAATACACAATGTTTGGCATAAGCTAAACCAGTAGTATCTTCTTTTTAATTTATCATATAACTAAACCAAGTTTAATCTACTATCATTCTCGACTCGACTCAATTACAACCCTATCGTGAACATTCATTAAAAGAGTATGTTCCAATAGTATCTTCTTAAAATACCAAATCACACCCGAAGACTTGAAAAATAAGCTTTAGAGGAGCTCATAAAAATAGTCCAGCCCTTGTCCAATCTCCCACAAAGAAAGACCACTATCATTCTCGACTCGACTCAATTACAACCCTATCGTGAACATTCATTAAAAGAGTATGTTCCAATAGTATCTTCTTAAAATACCAAATCACACCCGAAGACTTGAAAAATAAGCTTTAGAGGAGCTCATAAAAATAGTCCAGCCCTTGTCCAATCTCCCACAAAGAAAGACCAGCTCCCCAAGCCCGGGCTTCATCCAATCTCATCCGGATTGATTTCAGGGATGGATAGAAAACTGCATGGTGAAGATTATCTTGCGAATAAATGAAATAATGTTCTGCGCTCTTCTCGTCCCAATGCAGCACAGGTCTGTATTTCTCCAGCAGTGATAAGTAATCCCTACCAGTAATTGCTTCACCTGAACCTGCTGCAAGCATGGGAAAACAAAAATATAAAATTAACAAGTTTCATAAAATATTATGTCTGCATGAATGAAAAGGTAGCTGTAAAGCTATCCAAAGCTTGTTTTCGAATGTTGTTTTGCTGTTGAATGAGTAGGGTAGTAGACTCAGAGAGATATTAAGCGGAGATAAAAATGACAAAAAAGCTACAGATGAACTATCAAATATCAGCGCTATAGCAATAAATATGTGGGGGGTTTACATACATCCCACAATTTTTATGTATTTACATATCTAACACCTAAACATTCATCTTTACATGCAAATACTCAAATCTCCAACAACACATCAAATATACCACCATCACTATTTGTCTAAAAGTGATTTGCACCTTTAAAGCCAGGTTTATGACACCAAGATATTATAAGTGTAAATATCAAATTTAGAGAGTTAGATATGTGAATACATCAGAATTGTGTGATATTTATGTGAATTTCCCTAAATATATCCAATGGTGATTATGATGATTTTGACATATACTATTTTCGGAGCTGCTTAGTCGCAAATACCATATGTAAAATAAAAAATAAAGGTGTTGTGATTTTTTTTTTTTCATTTTTAAAGTAAGATTTGAAGTGAATCAAATACAAAAACATTTGTATAGCTAATTTATAATGCCCCTTAATAATTATTTTAATGAGCTTAAAACTCATCAAACCATGCAAATTCCAAATGCAAGGAAAAGTAACTAGTGATCTCATTTTTCACATCACACAAGGCCACCAGCCGTTGCACTTCGCATTTTAATATATTTGAAAGTGTTAGAAGTTAGTAGTGTTTATTTCTTTCCTTTTTGGATATGTCCTAATTTATGTATTTCCTTGTTTATGTATTTTCTTATTTATAAATTTCCTACTTCATGACTTTCCTTTTATCTCTAACTAGTTATTAAAAATTAATTTAATCCTACAGATTTGGGTGTTATGTCCTTCCTATTTTATAACTCTTATATCATATATTTGTACACCTTTTAATATCAATAAAATCATCCTGTTGGATTCCAACATGGTATCATAGCCAAGGGATTTACCCTAGACACCGGGATTCTTCTCCAGCTGCCTGAATTGTCATCTGCTGGCCTATAGCTGCAAGTACTCCCCTTGTCAGCTACCGGATGCTCTTTCTTGCTGCTGGAAATCTTCCCTGCACGTTTGCACGAGCCATGTTCTCACCAAGAACTAGGATCTACTTTTTTCCCAGCCGGAACACCTTTTCCAGCAACCTGACCAGCATCCTGCCTAATAGATCTTTTTTTTTCTTTTTTTGGGCTGGAATTTCTTCCCTACTGTCTTAGTTTGTTGAAAGGAATCATTTCCTTCCATGTCTCAGCATCCCACATCTCATTTGGTTCTGTCGGAGCCATAGCTAATTCCTCCACCATCGAGCTTAAGTGTGACATGGTTCTTGAATCCACTGGATGATCGGCACTTACCTCAATCCCTCCATGGACCGGATGACTTGAAAACCACATGAATTTCCCGATTACCACCCATATACTAAACGGCTCTAATTTTCTCCAATCGCCTTAAAGCTGTGTCGTTTGTCAAAGGTCAAAGTAATTCAGCCATCTCATAAGTATTATTCATGAACCTATGAAGACCGGCCCAACATATGCAACATAGGAAATGGAGAACTCCATGATCATGTCGTGGCTGATTAATTCCATGAAGCCTTGATTGTTCATTTATACTTATTTCTTCCGTCTCAAGTGCCCTCTGCACTGTCATTCGCGACACCTACTTAGATGTAGGTAATTCTGGACAACTCTATGAGGTTTCTAAGAAAATTCGTGAGGTGAAACAGGGTTCGATGATGGTGACCCAGTACTACAATTACTTGGTAGCATTATGAACAGAATGTGATATCTACTGACTACACTTGGGACTCTCCTATGGATCTTTTTCTCTTCCAAAAACTTTTGGAAAAGGATCAAGAGTACCAATTCCTAGCAAGCCTGAATAAGGATCTTGATAAAGTCCACGATTGTATACTCGGACGTAATCCTTTCTTACAATCAGAGCAACATCACTGAGCTTCACCACAAAGAAGGCGCAGACTTGTCATGCTCGGCAACACCACTCCTCCAACCGAGCCTTCAACCTTGGTCTCCAACAGTACTCCACACTCTGTCACATCGTCGTGAGCCACTTACTACATAATTTTTGTCACAAACCCTACTATACTTGCGACAAGTGTTGGAAGCTCAGCGGGAAACCGACAAATACGTTTTTTGTCAAATCTTCAGTCGCTAAAGGACTCACTATGACCTCCGAATTGGCGACAGTTCAGCCTACTCAGACCATCTCCGAATCAGCAGACTCCATCAAGAGTCAAATGAAACACTTGATTACACTATTTGGGTCTAGTCAACTCTCCTCCGGTTCATCAACCTCAACTCTACAAAGGTAACATCTCTATGCACCGCTGGTTTTGCTTCTTCTAGCCCAAGGATTATTGATTCAGATATCATGAATCACATGACTAGGTTCTCATTTCTTCTTAACTTATTCTCCTTGCTCCGGGAAAGTTATGATTAATATTGTCGACGACTTCTGTAATTTCATTACAGGTAAAGAGTCAATTGTACCTACAGTTGGGCTGACTTTAGAATTCATGTTACATATTTCTTTACTTAAGTGCAGCCTCTCGTCGGTCAGTAAGTTAACATATGATCTTGATTATGCTGCTCACTTTTTCCCTGATGTTTGTGTCTTTCAGGAACGTCGTTTGAGAAGGATAATTGGAACTGTTAAGCATGTAGCCAGGCTCTATTTTTTCTAAGAAAATGGCATAGATGACACTGACACTCAATCTCGTTGTTGTAGTTTTTCTCTTTCTACTACATGTCTAATTATGTTTTTACATTGTCGTTTGGGTCATTTCATTTTTTATTATGTAAAACATTTGTACAAGTTGATATTTGCTAATAAAAATTCATATTATTCTAAATATAAAATTTGTTAGTTAGCTAAACATCAATGCGTGCATATCCAATTCATCCTTACACTCCTTTTTCATTTATACACAGGGTCCCTCTCGATCCGCGAGCTGCGTGGATAAAATATGATTTCTTACTCTAATTGTTGACCACACTCAGATGCTTGGGTTTATATTTAAAAAAAAAATGTTAAGCTGCGATCATTTTTAAAAATTGTCACTCATTCATTCTAACCCAATTCAAAACAAATATTCAAATCCTTCGGACAGACAATGGATATGAATAATTTAACTCTACATTGGAAGAATCCATGGCGAGTAAGGACATTCTCCATCGTAGTTCTTGTATGGATACCCCTCAAGTATAGCCAAGCGAAAAAACAAACATCTTCTTGAAGTTGCTCATTCAATTATGTTTCAATCCATTGTCCCTAAACGGTTTTAGGATGATGTCATCCTCACTGCTAACTACCTCATCAATAGAGTTCCCACAACAGTACACATTTCGGACCCCATAATCCATCTTGATGCCTTGTTTTCCTACCAACTAGTCTTTCTCCACATTAGATGCACGACCTTTATCTGAAACATAAACTCAACTCGTAGTGAACTTGATCCCCGCTCAATCAAATTGTCTTTATTGGCTATTTTTCCACTCAAAAAAAGTCTATTGGTGTCTGGATCCCACCACTAAAAATATATTTATTACTACCGTCATCTCCTTTTTTTGAAAATGCCTCATTCTTCCTTGACACTACCTCAAGGAGAGCTTGATTTTTTGTAAATGTTCATCTTCCGACTCAGTTAGACATTCCTCTTACGACCACGGTGTCCAGTGCACCTTCACCACCGATGGATTCGCCTCCAGCCTGGCCAACATCACCACCACCCTTTATTCGAGTCTATACTTGTCGTCCAAAACCCTATGTTGAAACTTGTACCAATGCCCCTATCATCAAACCCACTGCTCTACCGCAGTTCTTGGAATCTGCTCCCGCCGACATCCTTGGAAAGATGCCTTCACCACCTACGACGGTCACTCCAGATCCGAGTGATGATGTGAATCTCCCTATCGAGCTATGCAAACAGATACCGACAGAAACTTTGTATCCTATGGTGAAATATATCTCATTCCACAATCTTTTTCCAACCTACAAAGCATTTGTTACTTCTATGACAGATCGTTGTCTCCCATCCACTGTATAAGCTACTTTGGTTGACTCCTCCTAAAAGGCTGTTGTCATTGATGAGAATGCTTTTCGGCGCAACCATACAATGGTCGATCTTCCCGAAGGAAGAAAGCTATGGGGTGTCGGTAGATCTTCAACACCAAGTTTAACTTCGACGGTTTCTTTGAACGCAACAAGGCATGACTGGTCGTCAAAAGATATTCTCAAACTTATGGAGTTGACTATGAAAAGACATTTGTTCCAGTTGTCAAACTCAATTCCATTCATGTCCTATTAACACTAGTTGTGAATATGGATTGGCCCTTCAACTAGAAGTCAATCATGTTTTCCTTAATGGAGATTTTGTCAAGGAGTTTTATATGTCTCCCCCCCCTTCTTCCCGCGGATGAGTGTAGCGATTGCGAAAGTCCCTTTATGGACTAAAGCAATCCTCACGGGTCTGGTTCGGCAAGTTCACACAGGTGGTAGTGGGTCATGGGTTCTCTCAGTCCCAATCTGATCATACACAATTTTTTCGGCATTAATCTGGTGGTTGTATTGTCATCCTCAGTATCTATGTCGAATATATTGTGCTCACACGTAATGATCTGCTAGCCTTAGAGTCACTCAAAGGCATCCTCGTCATGTCTTTTGAAATGAAATGCTTGGGCTTTCTCTGATATTTCTTAAGCAAAGACGTAACTTGGTCCTCTCGGAGCATTTGTCTTTCCCAACACAAATATATGATAAACCTATTGACCGAGACCAACATTCTCCTTTGCAAACTGATCGTTATCCCAATGGACCCAAATGAGAAATTAATGGATATTCCCAATACCGTTCCAGTGAACAAAGCCTACTACCAATGTCTCGTAGGTAAGTTCATTCACCTCACTCATACTCACTTGGACATTTGTCATGTCGTGAGCAGTTTATGCATGACCCTTGCGAGCACCATCTCAACGCAGTTCATCGAATCCTTCACTACTTAAAAAAAAAACACCAGGCTCAGATTTGTTATTCACTCGTTATAACTCCAACTCTATTGTGGTTTATATAGATATTAATAGGGTCGGGTAAGTCCATGACAGACGATCTACCTCAAGTTACTGCTCCTTCGTATCGGGGAATCTTGTTATTTAGAGAAGTACAAAACAGTCTATGGTTTCCCGTAGTAGTGCTGCAGCCAAGCTTTATTATATGGATTTGGGGGTGTGAAGCCCTCTAGTTGGGCATTATGCTCAATGAGTTACGTATGTCGGTTATTGCTCCTTTGTGGTTGTTTTGTGACAATAAAACCGCCATTAGCATTGCTCATAACTTGGTCATATATGATCGTACCAAGCATGTAGAGATTGATCGTCACTTTATCAAGAGAAACTTGATTCCGGAGAGATCTTTGCTCCATTTGTTTCATCTACTGGAAAACAGGCTGATATTCTCACAAAAAATCTTACTTGTCTGTTGTTTGATGACTTCAAATTCAATTTAAACATGATTGACATCTATGCTTCAACTTAAGAGGAAGTGTTAGAAGTTATTAGTTTTTATTTCTTTTCTTCCCAGATATTTTCTAATTTATGTATTTCCTTGTTAATGTATTTGCTAGTTTATATATTTCCTTATTTATATATTCCCTAATTTATGACTTTCCTTTTATCTCTAGGTAGTTATTAGAAATTAATTTAATCCTAAATATTTGGGTGTTATGTCTTTCCTATTTAATAGCTCTATAATGTATTTATACCCTTTTTGATATCAATAAAATCATCGTATTGAATTGCAACAGAATGGTATCATAACAAACAAATAAAAAAATTCAATGCATATGATTTGTGTCCAACTAAATAACACGCACGTTTTAAAATGAAAGCATTCTAAAAACATTCAATCTAACAACCAATTGTCTAGTTTAAAGTATAAAAATTCCACAGAGCAGAAAAATCAATTTAATTTGCCCAGAGAAACAATTTGCGAATGAAAAAAGTGTCACAATGTTCATCAGTACTCTGAATTAATCATGAAATCAATATCTGGCAAAGTTTGATGAACAAACCTTCAGAAAGTGAGAAATCATTGCCATAAAGGTTGATGCCAAGAAAGATCATATGGGCATGGCTAAGAACACCGCCAACATTATTGCCACCAAGCAGCAGCTGCATGGATGAATGGATCCAACTCAGAGGAGCATTAGGACCTGGATTTTGTGGTCCTGAGAAGGCATAGGTCATGAGAGAGAAACCATCCACAGAATCACTAAGTTCTTGCAGATCTTGAGGCCCGAAGTCATAATCAGCAAAATTTTGTGAATGAGGTGGAGAGATAACGTAGATCAACTCAAGGTGAAGACTGTCATTTTTTGCTGAATTTACAGAACGCATTACATGCCCTAGCCGTTTAATGAATTTCAACCCCTATTTAAGAGAATTTGCCATTGACACGGTTTAAAAAAAGAGACGGTTGTAATTTCGTATTATATCACCTAAGAAAATGCGGCAACGTTCTATAAATCTCAGCAGACGAAATTTAAAAAAAAAAAAGATCATTTGTATTTGCTTACGCTAAAAATAATAGTATTCATGTGGAATTATTATGTAGGAGTTTAAAAACACAAAATAATCCAAGGACGACGGAGTAATAAAAAGAAGTTAAGAAAATGCAGTGCACATTGGAAGCAAAAGGTATGCATCTTGTCTTTTTTTACCACAGCTTGTGTGGTTTTAATGAGATTAACTTGTTGATCAGTTCAGGTGATGCATAAAAAAATCTGAATTCTATTTTGTCCCGGATTTGGACATCATGGTCATCACTTTATTTTAGTTAACTTATTAGTTTGAACGGAATTTGGTAGTTTATTAGCAATTTATTAGTAAATTACAAATAACTCGTTAGGAACCTATTATTTCTTACATCAATAAATAACAAAAGTCTCAGTTATTAAAACAGATTATGACATTCGTAAAATTTTTTATGAGTTTATAGATCGCTCTATTGACGGAAAAAAAGAAGAAAAATAAAGAGAAAGAAAAGTGGAATGATCCACATTTTATTCAGTTAAATTTTGGTTTTATTTATAGGATTTTATAATGGGCAAATTTAAGAAGTAATAAAATATGAAAGAGAAGATACATTATGGAAACAACCACAATTAAGAAAAATAGTCAAAATTGAAGGTAGAATCAATGCTTTTAAAAACGTACTTCACGAGCAAAATAAAACAAAGCACAGGACGCTTCTTCACTTCATTGAAGCATATGCTTCGAAGCGTTGAAGTTAAACTATAAGTTTTTTTTATAATTTTTAAGTTTTTAATTATTGTAGACAACTATTATAAGTTATTTTTAAATTTTAATTTGAAGGTTCATCATTAATGTTTGCTTTCAAATTAGATATAATATCACATTCTTTTCTATTTTATATCAACTTTTAAGTTATACTTTACATTTTATAATTGCTAATGAATGAATTTATACATTAATAATTTTGCATAACCTACTAGTATTTTGGTTAATAAAAACGCACCTTCAGTCTACACATACATTTTGAAGTAAAAATAAAATATTGTGCTTTACGTTTGGATAATATTGGGTAGAATATGTAGGAAAATATACCATATATGCTTACTAAATCTGACTAAATTGCAAGCCGTAGGATGCAATCCAGTAATGGAGAAGCAACCATGTCAACAATCCGAAGGAGCCCCCACAGCTACAACCGCATAATTGCCAAACTCGGCAATTCAACGTATGCAGGAATACCAAGATTTCCACTCCAGCATGGCTTGCAAATAACCTACCTCATTTGTTGGAAGTCCATAGAAGCAGTGAAATTAATTTTCTTAATTTTGAAAAGTAATAGCTATAAAGTATTCAACAAGTTTACATTTTTTTCTAGAATTTTTATCCGTGATTATAACACCATTCTTATAGATTTACTTACCTATCATCCTATGTTTTTACGTACATGGCCCCTTAGTACATTTCATTTTTTTTTTTGTTGAAATAGCGGGGTATTGAGAAAAGTGTCAAAATAGTCCCTAGACTATTTTAAGGTCATTTTAGCCCTGACTTTATAAAACTGTCAAATTAGTCTTAAATTATTTTTAAAAAGGGTAAAACATATACATACAACACAAGAAAAACATAAAACACAGAGAACAAAGAACACAAGATTTGACGTGAAAAAATTCGATGGGAAAAAAATCACGGAACCACATCACACTAAAAAATTAACTATAAAGAAAATAAGGAGAATTATACAAATTACACCACACTCAAGCCTCTTCACATTTTGGAACACTTTAGGATACTCCTCTCATTTACAAGAGAAAAATTGAAATCTAGCCCTACTATTGACAAAGACAGCACAATAAGAAGGAACATCCCAAAATTTGATTACGGGTGACGGCACACTGGGATATGACATTACAAAACTTCAATAAGCGATGGAGCACTACATCAGGTGCATTACAGTGTCGCGCTTTCGGGTTTTAAATCAAGATTGGGTGTTGCAGCACTCCCTTCTGGGCAATGAAGTCTCGTGCTCTTGAGTTATGAGCATGTACCGAGCACAACAATGCTAGATTTTGGGTGATGGATGTTGTGTACATCAAGAAAAAAAAATTTTGGGGTGTTGCCCTCACACCCAAGGAGGTGCCTCCCGGTGGCCCAACTTCAATATATCTGAAGCAAAACTTTGAACATAAGCTTACAACACAATAAAAAACATAAAACACAAGATTTGATATGGAAAAACCCGAGGATCGAAAAAGAACCACTGAGCTACACAACACCAAGAAATTCAATATAAAGAAAATAACGAGAATTGTACAAATTACATCACAATCAAGCCTCACCAAACTTTGGAACACTTTAGGACACTCTCTCATTTACACAAGAGAAAAATTGATATCCAATCCAACTCTGTCAACAAAGATGGCACAATAATTAGGAACTTAACAAAAATTGATTACGGGTGCCGGCGCATAGCGATATGGCTTTACAAAGCTCCAATAGACGATGGGGCACTACATCAAGTGTTACAGTGTCCCGCTCTTGAGTTTTGAATTCGGCATGGGCGCTGTGGCACCCCCTTCCGGGCACTGGAGTGTCGGGCTCTCAGGTTATGAGCCTGTATCGGGTATGGCGGTGCTATCTTTTAGGCGATGGGGTGTTGTGTAAAGTAAGAAAAAAATTTCAGAGTTAGTGTCCCCAAATCCAATATAGGGAGGTGCCTTTTGTAGGCCCCTCTCACCCCCAAAAACAAACTCACCATCAAGCTTGATAGGCAAAACTGAGGACATTAAGTGACCAATTGATTGACACAACCGGGTTCCATATAATAACAAATGAGCACAGATATGAAGGCAAGGTGATCCGAGCAACAAGGACCATCTAACAACTTCGAGTAATGAGACCAACACGATTTCCAAACAGCATCAAAACTTCTCAATGAAGCATTTCAAAGGGATAGTGCAAACAAAGCAACATAACAATTATTGCAATAAGCTTGACATGGTGAGACAAAGTTTGAACAATTCCTAAAGCGGTCGAGAGGCATGAATGAGATAGGTAAGTAAATTTTTTGAGAAGCACCCTCCTAAAAATTCATTTTTATTTTATTTATTAGCAAAGTTATATATTTATATAATTTTAGATTTAATAAAACTAGTGGTGGGATTATAACAATGGGTGAACAAGTCATTAAAAAGATTGAATGCCTTTAGATATCTTGGGTCCATTGTTCAACGTGATTGTGATATAAATGGGGATATTATTAGTATAATTCAAGTTGGAAAGTTGAAGTAGAGTTATGCATCGCGTCTATCGTGTGATAGAAAAGTACCGCTTAAACTTAAAGAAAAATTTTATAAAATGAAACTGAAATTTGCAATGTTTTATGGCACAAAATGTTGGCTTGTAGAAGAGAAGCATAAAATTAAGTTTTGTTGAGCTGAGAATGCTCAGGTGGATGAGTGGCTTTACATTTAGAGACAAAATGCAAAACGAATATACACGAAGGGGTCGCAGTAGCTCTAGTGGCAAAAAAGATTGAGTAGCTCGCCTTCGATGGTTTGGTCACATTAAACGTCGACCATCTGATGAGCCAATTAGGAGAGTGGATGTTTTAGCTTTGACTTAAGTTAAGAAAGTTAAAGGATGACCTAAAAATACTTGGGCATATTGTATCAAAAAAGATCTTAATTTATAAGAATTAAATGAAAATAAGACACTCAATAGGACACACTGGAGAAAAAAAATCCATGCACTTGACCCACTTAGTGGGATAAAAGCTTGTTGTTGTTATTGCTCAAATTTAATAGACTGGTTATTTATACTTAAAATTTATAGTTTTTATATTTGTTTTTTTGGTAATAAGAACATTTTTCTTGGCAATAAAGATGAATATAGGCCAAGCAAAGCTCTCCTTTGAGTAACAATAAAGAGGATCACTCAAAGCTTCCCTTTGAACATTATTGAGTGGATGGAGCTCCCCAAGCAATGAGTGGTAAATATATGATTTCTTTTATATTTGAGGTATTAATTAGATTGTTGAAAAATTTTCATAGGAACAGGTTGGGACAATGTCAGAGGGGATCCAGGATTTTTCCCATCCACATCAGGGCAAGTTTTTCATTTAAGGGCCACTTGTTTCTATAAATTTGTGAAATTTTCTAAAAGAGTTATCATGTATTGATTACATTGCAAAGTAGTTGAAAATAGAATTGAAGGAATTGACAATGTCAAAAATAACTTGTGTAATACTATTTTTAAGTGGCTTGAAAACTCAATATTTTCACTAATATTTGGTGTTTTGATTGAGACGATTTATATGCAAACGGAAAATGATGATGATAGATATGCACTGGTAAATAAGAGTTGTGATGATGATGAGAATGTTGACAATGAGTGTGCAGATTCAAATGATCGTAAAGAATATAATAGTGATTATGAGATGCCACAAGATAATTTATTTGAAAACAATGTAAATCATTTTGTTGAACTTGTATGTGATCAGGATAAAGAGAACAAGCCATTGATTCCTATGATGTATATTTCAGAAAATTTTTTAAGGAAAAAATTGTAATATTGATTATATAAACTCTAGTGAGAATATATACATTCATGATATAGTGATGAATATGTTAGTACCAAATGGCCAACATTTAATCCTAAAGTATAATTAAGGAGTACTAGTTTTGAAGTTGGCATGTCATTTAACAATAAAGATGAGTATAAAGATGTTGTGCAAAATTTGTCAATTCAAAGAAAAAAAATAATTAAATTTGTAAAGAATAACAAAAGAAAATGTCAAGTCATTTGTAGAAGACCAAATTGCCCAATTGTCATATATATTTTCAAGAATGAGGGGAGCAGTTCATAGCTGATATGATCATTACAGGAGCACATTTGCAATTTAAATTATCATAACAAAACTTTAAACTTTACTATTATTGCAAAGAATTATTTTAATAAAATCAAGGTCAATCCATAGTTGGAGTGTCATATGTTAAGAAGAAAAATTATTAAAAATTTGAGATTGCATGTGTCAAAAGAAGAAGCTAAGAACATCTTACATAATGCTCGTAAAATGATCTAAATGAAAGAGGAAGATCATTTTAACAAAATTTCGGACTATTGTTTAGAGACTGTAAATATCAACTCAAGCTCAATTATTGTCGTGCATACAAGTCAAGATTAAAATTTAGATGGTCAAAAAATATTTGTAAGGCCTTATATTTGTTTTTTGCATTCAAGAAAAGATTTTTCTCAGTTTGTAGACAATTTATTTTATTTTTTATTTATTTTTTTTCAGTTTGTAGACAATTAATAAGAGTTGATGGATATTTTTGAAGGGGACCACAAGCACTAAACTATTAATAATGATAACTCTTGATTAGAACAACAATGTATTTCTCATTCCATGAGCAGAGCAGTGGTTGAAGCAAATAGTATGAGTAGTTGGGAACGGTCTTAAATTTGCTTGGCAAAGATATAAATATTTTTTAAAGAAGGTATAAGTTTACATTTATTTTTGATAAACAGAAAAGGTTAATTCTTGCATTTGAGAATATATTGTCTAATGTCACTAATAGAATTTGTGTTAGATATTTGCACCAAAAATTTAAGAAGGTTGGATTTACTAGGGCGTCAATAAAGAGTGCATTATGAAGAACCACAAGGGAAACAAAAGTTAATCAATATATATTTAGAATGAAAGAGTTAAAAAGTTGAGTGCCACAATACACAGATGGTTGAATGAAAAGCCTCCTAACGAGTGATCAAGATCACATTTGAAGTTTAGCTCAAAATGCGACACAACTCAATAATGTGCAAGTGTTTTAATGCTTTCATCCTTGATGCTAAAGAGTTATCAATCGTTTGAATGCTTAAAAGAACTAAAACTACGGTAATGACAAGAATGCTACGAAATAAAGAAAATGCCATGAAATGGGGTTAGAAGTTATGCCCAAGAATAAATTATGATCTTGGAAAAAATATACATAAAACCAAAACATGCATTAGTATTAAATCTGATGACAACAACGACAAGAGAAGTATTATGCATGGGGCACACTTGTGGATTTTGAGACCAAATCATGTAGCTACAGGAGATGGGAGCTGACTGGAATACCTTACGTACATGCTTGTGCTGCAATACTTATCAAAATTATGAGAAAATTTATGTGAAAGCAACATCATGACTATAAATGATCCAGATGAATGGCCTAAGAGCAACATGATCTCAATATTGCCACCAAAGCATAATAAATTTAGGAGTGGCATGCCAACAAAAATATGAAGAAGAGCTCGTGATGAACAAAATGATTTCTCAAAAACGAAAGTCAAGTAGAGCCACCATCATACTTCATTGTAGCAAATGTAAGGAAAGTGAACAAAATAGCAATACATGCGATAAGAAACACAATGGTATGGGGGTTCGTAGAGATGATACCAATGAAGTTGGCCAAAAACTTGAATGTCATCAATATCGCAAACATCTACTTGCAAAAGTGCAATGATGAGTTTTATATTTACAATGATCCTAGTTATTTAATTAAATATTACTTGTGATGTATTTATTTTGATTTTCTTTAGGATCCTCCAAAATATTATATTAATCATCAAATGTAGATTCTATCACAATCTAAATTGATGTTGCAATCGTGCACATAATAATCTTCAAACAAAAAAGCTAATTGTAAGTTATAATTCATTTTGCTTGACTACTAAATATATTTTGTTCTATGAGTTTATTTGTTGCTTCTCATTTTTATAGGTATACCATTTTAAATGAAAGAATACCAACTAAAAAGCTGCTTGGAATGAACTGTTCAACAATTCATCGACTTTTTTGTTTAGTTACTTTGGACGATAATATGTAGTTGCCTGAGTTTTGGTTTTTTATTTTTGTTATGTTGCAACCATTTAGTTTTACAAGTTTTTCTTGTATTAAGCTTCTCGAGCTATGGAATAGTAATTAAAATTTGACTTTTTTATGTTGTGTTATGAGAAACTTTATCTTTGTTGATATGTTTCTTTTTTATGAATATTATTAAGGATGTACTACAGACTGCATAATAATGCCATTTCTACACGGTTAAAAATTTGGGGAATTTGCTACTCATTTGATCGTGTCAGGTATGTTGATGATTCAACCAATCAATAGAAAACTTTAAGCTAATGCGGTAATGCCATAAAAAATATTTTTTCCCATTATAAAAATTAGTAAACACATGTATTAACTTGGTTTTTGCATCACTTTATTTTATTGAATAAATAAATTTTACAAATGAATAAATTATGAGACAAATGTTTATGATTTTTAAGGAGTAATATCACGACTGAAGATCTGCTTGTAATGAATGATTTTATTAATGAAGCATATGGCAAATTATTTTTTAAATGGTCTTTTGCAAATAATTTTTTATTTTTAATATTGTAATGAATTTTTTATTAATGAAGTATAAGGCAAATTATTTTTATTTTTTAATACTAAACGTAGTTAAATCAAATACTTTAATATTGAAGCATTTTCTCAAACAAGGATTAGTGTTTCATCAAGAACTAAAAAAGTTAAGTATGCTCATGTTGAAGCACTCCTACTATAGTTGACATAAAAAGTTATATCTATGGAATAAAGTCAAGTCTGTTAAGCCAAAACAAACAATAACTTGATAAGTTAAAGTTCGGGCTATTGAAAACTATATCATTGATATTTGAGTCATCTTATGTATTACGGACCTCATGATATTTTTATTATTTTATTTGGGATACTTTAGTTTACTCAATTGTTAACAATGTGTTAGTAGTTTGTTAGCAATTGAACAGTGACTTATATAAAGTTGTTTAAAGCATGAATAAATTTATAATTATGGGTGTGAAGATCCCTTGTCTATTTCAATATTTTTCATTATTTATCGAGTATGAGACCTAAGATCCATTCAGCATAAATAAACTCTTCATTCAAACATGGAACTTATCATATTATTTTTCCTCATGCCATCCTTTTCGTCTCATTAATTATTTTTTTTTAAATTTTCAAGTATGTTCTTTATCATTAATCCCTCATTTATACTTTATTCTCAAAATTCATAATACTAAAAAAAGTTACAACACTAGAACGCCATTCATTTCACACACTAAAGTGTTTCTAGCTGACACTGAAATTTTATTTTGATTGATGGAATCTCATTGATTGGAGGTAGTTCTAACTCTCTTTAATTATACCACTATTAGATCCTTAACCACTATCATTTTTGTTAATAATGCATGCCTCCCACTCTTTGCAAGCTGAAAACTAGAAAAAAAAATTTTAAGAAATGAGAAAATAGCCAAGTGACGCAGGGTCTCCCAGAGATGACGTGAGATCATGTCCTCACACACGGGGAACTGGAGCGCGACATCTCGCCAGATCGAGATAGGGCATCTCTTTTCTGGGACGATTGGGACTAATTTAGAAGCGCAGTCTAAAGGCCGGTCAACCTTCCTTACATGGCATTATCGCCTCCTATGTGGAGTGGGGTCGACTTTTAATTACCTTAGGTCTTTATAAGTTGTAGTATTTTATCGCAGTTTTTAATTGAGCTTCTGTCAGGATAACTGTCGGCATCCCTTGTTTCTTCTTGTAGGTTGTATCCAAGGGCGAGTGGTGCTTTGGAAATATCTCTTTCCAAGGTGATGATTAGCTTCCAAAGGTTGAGTGGTGCTCCGATTGTATCTCACTCCTGATAAGGTATTTATCTACGGCCTTCCTTCCCCCACATCCTTACCCCGTCACCGTCATCGCAATACTTACTGCAAACCACCAGAAAAAGATCAGCGACTATTTCCCTGCAGCCACCTTCCTTCCCAACCACAACAAAGCAACTCATCTTTCCTTGTTGTATCCCCAACTGCTAGTCTTTCCCCCTCCTGTCCTGTAGCCGATCCTTCTCCTCTACAATAGCCTAGTCGTACATATCTTCCTTGCTTGCAGCATTCTGTCTCCACCTCTTTCCCATCGGTTGTGGCAGCCTCCCTGCCGTCACAACGCAATCTCCCCTTCAACCACTTGCTTACTATCTTTCAGCCATCTTATCAATCCCTGCCTATGGCTCCTATCTTAAGCCACAACACGACCACCACCCACCTAAGCCTTAGTTCTGTGTCGTCTCTTTAGTTGTATTATAGTTCTGAGTGTGTTTGTTGTAATTCCTATTTGATTTCAATAATAAAATTTATATTTTTCGTCATATTTGAGTAAACTCCGGTATCACTAAGAAATTCATAATCATTAATCAACTGTAATAATTGTAAAAGGGAGAGACTTCGATGATCATATTCACTAAAGAAAATACCTATTTATAGGTATAAATGATGAATAGAGTTCCACGTGTATTTTTTGTAATCCTTATTTGTTTTCAGTAATAAAATTTATATTTTTCATCGTATTTTGGTTAACTCCGGTATCACAAAGAAATTCATAATCATTAATCAACTGTGCTAATTTTCAAAGGGAGAGACCTCTATGATCATATTCATTAAAGAAAACACTTATTTATAAGAAAAAATGATGAATAGATTAAGAAGAAAATAAATATACATTTTACAAACATATATATTCGTAATATAATATATTATTCCTTGTAAGCTTCATATGCCAACACACTCCCTCAAGTTGTTGTATAAATCCATTAACTTCAAACTTATCACATGACAACAAAAATAGAGAGGGCCAAGCGTTTTGGTGAAGATATATTCCACTTATTCTAAAGTAGAAACATGAATAACTAATTTCTTCGAGAGCTTATCTCGTATAAAATAACATTTAAGTCAATATGTTTGTCTTTCATGAAATTGAAGATTACTAACAATGCATATAGTTGCAAAAGTGTTGCAATACAAAGCCATAAACTCAATCACAAGAAAATTAAATTAATTTAAAAAGTTTAACCCACATCATTTCACATGTAGAATGATCCATCATTCTATATTTTACTTCGGTAATAGATTCAGTTTGCTTTTTACCATTCCAAATGACAAGATTAATTTCAACAAAAATGCAATACACATAAGTTAATTTTTTGTCATCAACAACACCAATTATTGTCAACATCAATGAATACTTCAATATTTTTGTAACCACTCTAAGAATGCAACAACTCTATTTACAAGCTTCTTGATGTATATAAGAATGTAAATAACATTCCAATATTTTTCTTCTTTCCTTTTCTTTTCTACTTTTTCCCACTTCTCTCTCCCTTTCACTTTTTTGGGTGTTTTGTACGTCTTGATTTACAAAAATAATAATAATAAATAATTGATTCTAAATGCCAAAGAAATTAATTATTTAGCTAACTGATCTTTGATAATGAGATGGATCATCAAATGGTATATCCCTAAAAAATATAATTTGATTATCCATGAGAGTGTCAATAAGTTTGCACCCAATTTTGGGTAAGGATAAAACTCTGACAACTCAGCACTTACAACTCATGGAATCCAATCCTACCATGATGTTGATAGAGAAAGAAGATGACTAGACCTTATTGTGATCATTGTCACAATACAAGAAGCACTAGTGACAACTCCTAGAAATTACATATAAGATTCCAATGTCCAACAAAATCATGAAATTCATGAGAACATTATCACCACTGAGACTCCAATGTCATTTGACCAAAGTTCACACATCAAAATGTAATTGAATTACTTCAAAAAATGATTTAGCAACCATGAAAGTCTCGACAAATCTTTTAATGTTCAAAGACGTAGCCCTCTAAATGATCGCATGGTTATATATGAAAAATTAAATCCTAGATTGACAACTCAAGTGCTATTGAACACATGATTTGTGATGCTATAATTTTGCATAACTAAAAACCATGCTTTGGTGGCAACAATGTTCTAATTATAGGTAGATCTCATTCTATTGTTGCCGGCATCAGATTTGTCACACTTTCAAAGAAAACTATTTTAGATATATGCTTTATTTTTTTCAAAACCAGATTGCAATCTTCTTTTCCTCAATAACATTAAAAAGAAACATGATGTAAAGCCAAGTTCGTAAAAAATGAAAAATAAAAATGAACCAAGCAATGTTGGTTTTGTTTAGTGGCTCATTAGGGAAGAAAAAGGGGAGGATCAAGTGAGCAATTAGTGAGATAGACATAGTCTATGAGTGATGATAGAGACGGTAACAAAAATTGTGAGAGGGGAGAGTGAGGCTGGCAAGTGGCTCAAGCAGCTCGTGAGGCATGCAACGTGGTAGGTAAGTGGAGCTTGGATGGAGCACACCGAAGAGGAAAAATTAGAGAGGTAGAAATACCAAGGTCAAGCAATGGAGCGAAGTCAGGCGCGCAAGTAGGCAACGGTGGTCATTTTATACAAGCGACCTAAGCAAGGCAATGCAAAGCATGACACACGACTGAGAAGTTGGTTCTCTAGGCTAGGGCTTTTTCATATTCAGGCTTAAGGAAAAGCTGAAGCTTCCAACTACTTTTTTATAACCTAGATCAAAATTATGTTTAAATGCAATTTTAAACTAGATCTTTTGTATGCAAAAGATTACCAAAATAGTGAAGGAATATTAGAATATGATGAAGGAAGAATATTTAAGATATCTATAAAATGAATAAATCTATTTTCATCAAGGATTTCTAAATCTAGAGTTAAAAGCTTTGTGAAATATATAAAATATGTTTCGTGTTAACTTAAATAATTTAACACATAAATAAAAAATAATAATAATAATAATAATTCATTGAAATGAAGTACAAACTATAAAAATAAAGTACTAAAGAAGAAAATTTGAGAATTACAGTGTATGATTTAAAATAAATTGAAAAGATAAAGGCCTAATGGTAGTGATACGTTGAACTTTAAAATGAATATGAAGTTAAAAAACATAAGAAAGAGTTGAGATGAATCAAGATATTTTAAAAAAAATTGATAAAACTTTTATACATATGTGTATCAATATATATATCTTGCCAAGAAGAACCTGGCAAAACCTCTTTTGCCCAAGTGATGGGTAATCCTCAGGGGGAGACGGCGGTTGGCTTCCCTTCAAGTTATAAGGAGCATCGTGAAGGTACAGATGACTGTCCATTTATTAAGAATGTAAGCAGAAGAAATGGGAAGGAAGCATTCTTTTTCTCCATGTCAGAAATTTCAACGTTGACTGACAAATTCAAATTTGCTCTTATTGGGAAATTTCAGTAGGGACACCCATCTATGGAAATTATCAAGAAAAATTTTGATGAACTCAAATTAACAGGAAAGTGGAAAGTATGGCTCGTGGATGGGAGACATGTATTGATTCAGTTAATCGTGTCTGAGGACTACACTCGGATTTTCTCCAAGAAAATATCTTAACATCGCTGGTAAACCTATAAAGCTACTCAAGTGGTCTTCTGATTTCGACCCAAATCATGAAACTCTCACTGTACATATATGGTTTAGTTTACCTGGTCTCAAGCTGTATTTTTTTCACCATCAGGTTCTCTACTCTATTGGGGTCATCATTGGGGGTCCTTTGAAGCTAGATTTGCCTACTTTCAACCTAACCAGACCCTCGGTGGCCAGAATACTTGTGGAAAGGGATATTACTTTACCTGATAATACTGAAGTTTGGCTGAGCACAACCCATAATGGTTATTGGCAACAAATCATAATGGAGCACAGACCCCCATATTTTACCCACTGTAAGATTTTTGGTCATGTCCTTGATAAATGCCACAAGTTTAATGCCACAAGTTTCACTAAGGTTCAAGTGAACAAGGATGGGTCTAACCCACTGCTATGGACATTTTAGTTCCACCTGAGGAGGATACTACCAGACAGGAGGTGTAGGATACTAACCTGGGGAGGATACTACCAGACAGAAAGTGTTTGATGCCCCTGAGGAAACCCCCATGACACTGTTGTTACTGTTATTGCGAGTGATGTGATGTTGGCACCTTCAAACCCACATAGAAAACAATACTGATGGACTATTGTATTACCTACAAATGATATTGTTCAGACAAATAATCAGGAGAATCTCGTAGCTCCACTTCTTCAGGAAGTATCCAGTGTAGAGGCAACTCATGCTTCACATATACTAGAATCTATTATGGGTACTACGGTTGGTATTCCTTCTGCTTCAGCTCTACCACCCCATCAGACTGATTATTCGGAAGAGGAATGACAGACCTTTCAAAGAGGAAGAAGAAGAATGGGAGCCAACTCCAGCTCGGGAGCATATTGGATGATACATTGGTTACTACTAGCAATGGCAATCATCTTACCAGCTTATTAGCATGCTCCTTCCCTAGAACTAGAGGCATAGGCAAGACCAAATTTGGTCGCTCTATAGCCACCTTATACTTTGTATTTTGGCATTGTTATACTTTTTATTTAAGTATCTAATGTATTTTTCTATTTTTTCTAGTTTTGGAACCATTTGTGATTTTTGTGTGGGCAAGGCATCATGCTTGGGCTCTCCCACACATTGTATCTGTATCTTTCTTTCTATTTAATATATTAGCATTTTTGAACTTTCAAATTTTTTTTTTTTTTTTTGGAAAGAGCAGCGGTGGCTCCCTACGCGTTAATATTTAAAAAAAAGGTAGAAGGATAGGGGGGGAAAAAAATACAATTAACTCACCCCTAGGGGTCCTTCTCCCCGCAGTACAACTCACTCAAAAAGGAATCTCTAAAATACAGGTATATCCAAATACCAAAAAAGTCAAAAAAGAGTAATTATGTGTACTTGCATATCTTGGAAGTATCTTGAAAAGAGAAAAAAACAAAGAAAATCATGCAGAAGAGCTGTCCTCGGTATAGTAGATATATCCAAAAAGACCGTGAGCAGGGACTTCAGCACAACCCGTGAATCCAACAAGAGAGATCATCCTGTAACGAGTGATAAAAACAGCCAAACCAA
>NW_018164574.1:566642-599579 GCF_001263595.1 Phalaenopsis equestris
TGAAAATTGAAAATATGAAAATTGAAAATGTTAGTCACCACTAAAGCCAAATAAACTCCCCAACATTCGGAGTTTCATGGAGTTTCAGCAATTACTGGGGAAGCGAAATAACAAAGACATCTCCCCTCAGAATTTCTAAATAAGTCCACAACCGCAGCATAATCAGGATGCCAATAGCCATCAACATTTAATTTCACATAATTAGTGTGCGGGGGAGTCCATGTAATAAGCCGAGGGGGCTTAGAAACTTTAAACACAGAAGAACTAGCTCGTAAATCTTTAATGTAATAGGCAATCACATAGGCAACAATCATAGAAGTAGAGGGGAGAGAGGTGTGATGCTGAAAGCTGTTTCTGGAGTTCCAAAGGAACCAAAGAACCAATAAAGGGACGAGAAACCTCTCCTGACAGGCATCATCATCCTTCCATTGCCACAAATAACGAGTTAAAGAACCTTTATGTATCCAAGAGAAACCAAAATAAGAGCCAATTATATCCCAAACATCTAAAGAGAAAGCACACTCAAAGAAAATGTGTTTTATATCTTCCTCCTTCATTATATACATATGGCATCTTGAGGCTAATTTCAAGCCCTTAAGCTTAAGAATATCATCAATTGGGATTAAAGACTTAAGATATCTCAATTGGGATTAAAGAGCTTAAGAATATCATCAATTGAGATTAAAGACTTAAGATATCTCTAAAGAAAAGATAAATATTGAGGGAGATAAATATTTATGTCAAATCCATTTTCCCCATATCCAATCCCGATATGAGTGTAGAGTGTCATAAATGAGTTTGCAAACCTAGAGAGAATTGCTTCTTTTCCACATGGGGAGACCCCTATGAGTAGGAGTAATGGGGATAGTGAGAATATGATTTGCATTATGTTCCCCAACCATAGAACATAACTTAGAGTAATCCCAACCATCATTAGCGAAGAAATCCGAGACCAATAAAGAGTCAGAATGAAGAGAGTGAGATAAATCAGAGTTATGTGAAAAATCCCAATTATCATTCCAGAAGGAAATCTTCCCCTCCCCAATGTCCCAAAAAATGAAACCATTTGTTGTATCTCTAGCATTTACCACAGCCTTCCAAATACAAGAATCTCCAACCTTCCACGAGACCAAGGATGAATATGAGCACAAAATTTTTGCTTCAGAAACATGGCCCAAAGAGAGGAACCCAATCTAAATTTATACCAAAGTTTACAAAGGTTCACTTCAACAGTATGTTTTAATGTTTTAAAACCGAAGCCACCAGTTTCTTTAGGCTTACAAACTTTATGCCAAATATTCCAAATTTTTTTTGCACCATTCCCCACCCAAAGAAATTTATTAAAGAGCTTCTCCATAGTACAAATAGCACTTTTCTTGGGATTGAACACTTGCAAAGCATATAAAGGAATGCTCTGGAGAACACTAGTAAGTAAAAAGATCCTGCCCCCAGTGGAAAGGAAAACATTTCTCCAATCATGCACTTTACGTTTGATTTTATGAATCACATCATCCATATGCATCTGTTTCCTTCTCCCCTTTATCAGATTCACCCCAAGATATTTAAGGGAAAGCTTGCCAAAAAACATCTGACATTTGTCACTATTGAAATGAAAACCAGAGCAGTTTTGGAAATCCTGTAGAAGCCTCATCACTTGTTTTATGACAGGTTTAGAAGCATTAGTAAAAATAATAACGTCATCAGCATAAGCAAGGTGGGAGACCGTCATTTTGGCTTTGTGGGAAAACTAAGCATGGGGATGTAAGAATTGGAAACTTTTAAGCATCCTAGAAAAATAATCAAAAACTAAAATGAAAATAATAGGAGAAAGAGAGTCTTCCTGTTTGATGCCCCGAGAAGCAGTGAAAAAATCATAAGAGCTTCCATTTACTAAGACAGAATAATAATTGTTGGCAAACCATCTTTTAATCAAAGAGCAGAAACTTGTATTGAAACATCTAGCTTTTAGAACGTTGATGATGAAATCCCAATTTAAGGTAATAAAGGCTTTTTTGATATCAAGTTTGATAACCAGATTGACACCCTTGCAATTTTTATCAAGATCCTGTAAAATTTCCTGTGCCAATAGAATATTATCAAAAATGTCACGACCTTTAATGAAGGTCGATTGTTGAGGAGAAATAAGAGAATGAAGAAGAGGTTGGAGACGGGCCACAATCACTTTGCTGATAATTTTAGAGACAACCGAGGTTAGTGATATGGGCCTAAAATCCTTCCAGTGTGATTTTGTATTAGACTTAGGAATGAGAACAATCAAAGCAGCAGATAAATACTTTGTAGGGTCAACTCCCTAGAAAAAGCTTTGAATAGCCAGCACTACATCATTCTTAATAATGCTCCAACATGAAATATAAAAAGTGGAGGTGAAACCATCAGAGCCAGGAGCCTTCTGTGAGCTAATCTCTTTAAGGGCGTTGAAAATTTCCAACTCAGTAGGGGGGTCAGACAAAGAGAGATTGGAAATCATATCTCTCTGGTCCTCCAAAAAATCATAAATAATACCAGTGACACGTGGAGTATCAGTATAAAGAGAAGAAAAATAATCAACTGCATTAGAACCAATCTAATCAATATCAGTGAGAACAGAGCCCTCAGTGACAATCTTGATAATGGTATTTATGTTACGGCGATGTTTGATAGTAGCATTAAAATATTTGGTGTTTCTGTCATCATTCTTGAAATGATTATCACAAGCTTTCTGTCTAAGGAAATCCTCCTCAATAGAAATTTTCTCTAAAAGAGTGTGATGAGCATCCGCTAGTTTAGACACGAGATCGAGAGTCACAATCACCTGAGCTTCTAAAGAATCCACCTCCTGTTGGGCCTTTAGAACCCTAGAGTGAACATTACCAAAAGTGTCAATGTTCCATATCTTTAAATAAAAAATCACATTCTTATGTAGTTGCCACAAAGTAAGCCAAGGATTCCCACTTCCTCTAGAAACTTAAAATTGCTTAATGTCAGTAGCCCAAACATTAAAAAATTTAAAATGATAGTGAGAAGGTTTTGAATGAAAAGCTAAAGTAAGCAAAATAGGATTGTGATCCGAAGCAGCATGATTCAAATGTTTGACTTGTATAATATTGTAGTAGCTCAAAAATTGAGAGTTTCCCAAAAACCTGTCCAAACGTTGCATAAGAAAACCTCTCCGCCAAGTATAAGGAGGGCCAGAAAAACCTAAGTCATAAAGGCCAGCTTCCTCAATGTGTTCACAGAAACGATTTATAAGAGTAATGTCAACCTAAGCACCACCCTATCTCTCTACAGGCGACATAATCATATTTAAATCACCTCCAACGAACCAATTATCAGTAATGATAGCCCCCATATGAGTAAGTTGTTGCCAAAGAAGGATTGTTGTTCAAATTGCAAAAATGCAAATAACCCTTGAGCTTCTTAATGATGTTTTCTTTATGAATCAAAACAAGAGACTCCAAAAGAACAAGAATACCAGGTTTATGGACCCTACATAAATGCTTTAAACGATTAAAGGAGTGAGGGTCCGCCACTCTAATGTTCCACACCAAAACATTAAACATTATGGCCCATGACACCCTCCCACCTAGCAATACTAGGGGATAGGTGCAAGTGCTCACCTTCTGAGTGATAAGTGACATCAGTAATATTTGGTTGTGTACATTTTGGAAGTTCATATTTCCTGCTACCTCGTTTTCTACTATATCTCTGAATTTTACATTCAGATTCTAAGGCAGAAACAGCTAATGGTGATGGGCCTTGTTGTGAAGAAGTAAGCCCAGTAGTTGAAGGCTGAGCGGGATCAGCAGTTTCAGTTTGATTGGGTGATACAGTAAGTATGTGAGTGGAGGGCTCGGTTTGAAGTTCAGGGAAAACAGAGGGTTCAGCAAAATTACCAATTGTAACATCGACGGGAAAAGGCACATGAGCCACCTTAGCTTCCACACTAACAGGAGGAGGCACCCCGCCCTGATAGCATCTAAAGAGGGAGCATGCAAATCATTTGAACCCCCTACAACTGTAACATCCACGGTTCGAGGGTCAACCGAAACCATGACAGCATCAGCAGTCTACATAGATGGTTGGGAGGAAGTAGGAAGAGCAGATTTCTGCTCACCAAGGGACGATTGAGTGGTAGGAAACTTCCTTAATTCAGGATGTAAATGAAAGCAATGACCAGAATCATGACCAAACATGCTGCAATGCATACAGTAATATGGATATTTTTCAAGCAAAACCGACTGCCAGTAATCCGTATGACTAGAGCCTATCCAAATCTCCTCCGGATGAGGCAAGGTGACATCCCTTTTTATTAATATTCTAGCAACCGAGGGCCTTGCTAAATTGAAAGTATGAGCATCAAGCATTAAAGACTTACCGTACATGGCAGCAATTGAGAATAAAATTTCATGATTGAACAAATGCACTTTCAGACCAGGAAGTTTAAGCCAAACAGAAATAATAGGAAGCTCGATTTTGGGGTCAAACTCGGTTGTCCATTTAAGGACCTTCATCCACACATCACCAAAATGGATAGTTCTATGGGCGAAAAGCTTAGCGTAATCCTCTTCATTAGAAAGTTGTATCAGAATATGTCGGCTATCTAAGGCCCTGATCTTCCACAATCCCGATAATTTCAACAACTCAAAGTTCTTCATCAAAAAATCATACTTCGACATACTTCGAAGGAATTTACCAACTAAATAAAAACGACAAGCAGAGGCGAGAATAGTGTTCTCAGAGTCAGAGAGATGTTCTCAGAGTCGGGTGTTCTCAGAGTCAGAGAGAAAAAGTGCATTTTTGCCCCCCTTACAACCTTGAGATTTAATGAAACTATATTCACCTCCTTCATGAAAAGAAGCATGAAAAGAAGAAGGAAAGGCAAACTTCGGAGGAGACTCAGATGAAGAAATCCCCACAGTGACCCCAGCGGAAGTCTTAGCCATGACCGTAAAGAGAAGAAGAGGACGAGAGGTGAACACCGAGAACGAGGAGAAAGCCAAAACCGAAAAACCGGAAGGATCTCACTAGGGGGTGCCGTCGAGATCGTGTAGTCGTTAGTATCACCGAGTCGCCACGAAATCGCCCGCAGCTCCCAACCCTAGCAGAGCTCTCGTGATCATTTCCTATAGTTCTTGTGCTTGAACGTTCAAATTTATATATATATATATATAGCCAAGAAAGTGACATCTATTAGTTAAAGACAAGTCAAAAACTCTAAGGTTGAGATGGATTCTGGTTTATAATAATATTTTTTTTTCTAAATCGAATGCATGGCATACAATTGATATATGTTTAAATTAATTGTTCTCATAAATTTTATCATGATTTATCTGTTATGTTGAAGTATTAGTCATATTGAAATGAATGCTATAAACTTTCAGCATATTTAATTTATTTATTTTATATAATGTTATTATAAAAAAAATATTAAAAGATATGAAATAAGTAAACTAGGTAAACCAAACAAAAGTGCTTGCATATGCAATGCTAACTGATAAATTTCACCCCAAATAGTATTAATTGAAAATATGAAGGTACTTGTTCACGTAAAATTGAAAAAAATATATTAATATTAAAGTACCTAAAATAGTATATTTTAAATAATACATTTCTGACAGATGTAATAGATAAAATGAAATAAACAAGATATAAAATTGCTCTTACTAGAAAATAGACCTTCAAAAAATTTTACATGACCACTTTGTAGAAATAAACTGTCAAATGACATAATATTGATTCATTAAATTTAAAAGTCATACACATTGTATAATTATTTCTTTTATATTACTATGATTCAGAAGTATGAAGTATGCATTAAATTGTTGATAACTCAAAGTAATTTAAACTCATAATTTTATTATAAAGCCTTATTCTAGAAATCAGAGGAAAAATAGAAATTGTTTGTCACATACATGGCCAAACAAGAAGAGGATATGTATATTAAGATTTAAATTGTATTTTAATTAGTTTGAATTTTATATTTTCGTCTCTTTCGATTTATTGAATAGTTAATTTCATTAATTAGTACTAGTAATTAACATTTGACTTCTTCATCTAACCATCCATCGCCGCCTTGATAAATCCATACTCTCATGTTAGATTGTGCCGCATAATTTTATTACTAATTTCCACAAAAAAATATATGGATTTTGAGTCTTGGATCGTAGGAAAAAGGATTGCCATTGCTACGATGGTGGATGGTCTTTAGCCCCCAAGGAAAGAACTAGAGTGGCAATCATGAAAAAAATATGCGCAGCTTCCTTTTCTAACATGAATAATGAGAATGACATCAAGTTATAGCACAATATCTTAGATCATCTAATTTTTTTTATCTAAAAAAGATTATTCCTACGTTATTCAAACAAAATTCTAGAACTTATCAATGCAAAAATTATCAATTTTCAAACACACTTGCAACTCTTGCCCTAGTCACACATAGAAACCAACACATACTTTTCCCTAATGCATAGTGATATGTAAGAACATCTATGATCAACAAGGTCAACAACTCTAAATGGTTTATTACATTAATTGACGATCAATCAAGAGCCAAGGGCTTGTTCATTATTAAGAATAAATATGAAGTTAGCACCATATTTCAAGATTCAGGGTAAGGGTCAAGTATCATGCCTAATAATGGACCTAAGCACTATCATTGTACCATTGCTTCGTACCTATTGGATCAAGAGATTGTTCATTATGGCACATTTATTCACTTCCCACAACAAAATTAAGTTGCATTAAGAAAAAACAGAAATCTAATTAAAGTGACTCAACCAATCATGCTTGTGTCGCATGATCTATTTCTAGAGGAAGTTTAGTTTTAGCATTTCACATCAATCAAATGCTCTTCAAATACTAAATTTCCAAACTTCAAGTCAAACTCTCCTCCAAACCAACCATCAATGCCCAAATCATCTAATTCATTCCAAACAGAATCATTAAATGCACCTCCTCGATCCACGTATATCCATAACATATCAACAAACTTGAACTCATATCGCTCACATGTATTTTCCTTCGGTACTCAGAAAACAAAAATAGTTATAAATGCTACCATCCACAAAAAAAGCCTACATTACCATGGATGTCACCTTTTAAGAAAATCAACATTTTTATGCTAACGATAATATTCAAAGGGGAAATTTTAAGGAAAATCATGTTTGAGAAATTGGTCCTGCCACTGATCCATTACTACCCTCACCACGGATCCAAATTATCTCCTAGTAAAATCCCACAATTCCAGCAAACTTGCTCAAAAGAAGTAGCCACACTTTAGAATCCAAACACAATGACACCATTAAGGAAATAATTATTTACTACAAGAGGCCGAAAATCAAAGAGTGAGCAGAGATTAAAGCACCTCTTATTTCCAACTATTAGCAAAGCATAAATCTAGAGGCCTCTCAATGTGACCTTCCCAGTCAAGAAAGTTATTACATATCTCATCAAGCATCCTATCCACAACCATGTGTCATATATAAATTAAAATTTACCTATTGCTCCATGATTGCATCTTTAATGAAGTTTCAAGTTTTAAAAAAAATTTAGGAAGCTCTAAGGAAACCTCATTATTAGAGTGTTGGCACCAAGGAAATCATTGAACTTTGGAGCAAAAAGACGGATCAGATGGAAATATACTTTCTTCATCAAGTAAAACACTAGTGGAAGCGTGAACAAATTCAAAGTTTGGTTAGTAGCCAAAGTTTTTTTGTTTTTTTCTTTCTCATTCAAATTGTTTTTGTTTAAGAAAGAAGTTTTGTTATCTATAAGAAGACAATAAATTGTCTTTTCTAATTAGACCTAGTTTGTACTCTATAATAAAGTCTTCCACATATTTCTACAAATTCTCTCTTCCTAGCTGTTTTTTTTTTAAATTTGAAGAGAGTCCAATTTAAAAATGAAAATTGCTTTTTAGCCTCAAGATTTATAACAAATAGGCATTCTTTTGGCTTTTTCTCGTAAATATTGATTTCCTTTTGCAGCCTAGATGTCATAATACCTTGCATTGACGTCAAACCAATTGATTGCAGATTACCGATTACTCTCTTAATATGCTTATATTAAGAAGTCCACACCAGGGAATGAGCCCCATTTTGAAATAGAGCTCTCTCCTTATTTATGGATTTGAAAATTTTTAAATGAAATATTTTCTTTTCATTGTATATAGAATATTAGAAATTCAAAATTTGGCAATAACTTCATTTCATCAAAAAAATTCAGACTTTGGCAAGATCCTCTTTTTGAAATAGAACTCTCTCTCTCTCTCTCTCTCTCTCTCTCTCTGCTTTTACATTTAAAAATTGTCAAATTAGAGATTTTCTCTCTCATTGTAGTTTAATATTTATTTACATGTATACCAGGGAACTATTATGTATTTATTTTATTAACACTTAAACGTTTATATTTACTTATACAACACTCTAGTAACTAAAATCACATTGAAGTATGTGCATGAAAGATGTATTTCATTTTTTATAAGTTAGTATTAATAAAAATTTTAATAAAATTGATATTATGGTGTTATATAAATAAATATAAAGATTTAGGTACAAGATAAATAAATGCATAAAAATTTGGTAACAAGTATGAAAAATCCTTCCATATAATATTAAGATTATCAAAAAACATAAAAGGTACTTACTTGAACTAACAGAATACTAAAGCAACGAAGTAAATATAATTGCATTAACATACAAATGTAGTACAAAATTTACCATCTTACGCATTTCTGGATCTTGCAAGACACCATATTGCGCCCACCTTGACCAAGATTCTAGAACAATACCATCATATTCCATTTCCCTATTCACTGACAATTAAATCTTAATGACGGCAGACAATAAAGTTAAACTGATTAATGAAATTCAATAATTAACCTATTCTACAACCAAAAAGTAGAAGATATGGATCAACACAGTTTTATCTTTTTAGAACTTTATTTCCATCCATAAAGTTGATTATATCTCCAAATAAAATATTATATAATTCAAATAAATAATAAATTTCAAGTGTTACATCATTTGAGAACTTTTACAGAAAGAAACATATCTTATGATATAATTACTAAGTAGTCATATTGTCTTTTAGTTTATCATAATTTTTTTCTATTTTATAACCTAACTTTTTAAAAAAACATGTGATGAAATATTTTAATAAAATGAATTTTTATATATCTTTAAAAAAAGAACAAGATTACATAAATAGTTGCATATACATACAAAAAAAAATGTATAGATTGAATATTTCCGAAGTTATTTAGATATGATTTGGAAATAAACTGCTGTAATATTTAATTTATATTTATTCTTAATAAATAATTTATAGCTTTTAAAGAGCTACCGTTCTGATCTACTGAATTCCTTTCTCGAATTAAACTCTATATCCCATGGTGCATCTCAGGAATTTCAAACTTTTATGTGGATGAAGTCCTTCAGTTTATCAGACTGTAAACCCCCTCGCCTTGTGAAGCATGAACACCAACACAAAATACGGACATGACATGCCAATAACATGTTATTTTCTTTCATATATTATTAACTTATATTTATTAGAATACTTGATGTCAACACTTCCTAGCAAAAAACACCAAGCAATAAAGTATAATATGATATATATTTAGAAAAAAAGCTTAAGGATAAAATAAAAACTAGTTTAATAACAATTGCATTTCAATATTCCATCAAGTATATTTAATTGTCCACAACAGACCTACATCAACACTAATTATTAGACATTATTTGGTCAACATCAAAAGTGTACCATCTACACAAAATCTAAAAAACCAAAAAAAATATGTACATAACCTTTAAAAAATTCACTAAATATGAAGACATTGAGGTATCACTAATTAAACCAAACAAACTCCGAAGCGTGGTCATCACCGCAAATCAATGTTCTCTTCAATAGCACACATTCCCTATCATTGAGATTATATGGAATTTATAGAGTTTGCTCATTGAGAAAAAAATAGTGTTTCACCATCATTGTGTCCTACTAGTTGTGTCAAACCATGTCCGAGTATCATGGAGTATCCAAGCCATGTCGGAGCGTCTCCCAACTTTGTAAGTGTCTAATTTTGGGGGAAAAAACATTCACAACATTCAGCATATTGGTTATGTGTTGAGGCATATCAGAAACATGTCTGCGTTCTACATGTTTATGACACAAAAAATGAATGGCATTTTGATGTGTGCATGCCTCATATTCCTCATTAGTCCTTTCCGATCCTCCTAAGTGCAAATATATCTTGTTCCCAGTCAAAGATTGTTTGATTCCTTTTTTGCACTTAAAATCTTTTTATTATTCTGCTTCTCAATTGAGAACGACTTCTTTTTTCATATTCTTTGTTTCCTCAGGCTTAGAGGCTTTCACATGTACTCTTGGAAGCAAGTCAATGTAATGCTCATTTTTGTTCAATTCAGGTAAAATTTCAATCATTTTGAAATATAACTAATTATTCGCATACCCCGAAAAATACAATTTACTTTTATAAAACTCTACATTTTGAAACAATCCAATTATATATAAATTATGGATACATTTGGAGTTATAAAATTTAAAATAACAACTTAATTAAATTTAATTAATCATTTAATTAACAATCCGAAATCCAGCAGCGCTGTAGCAATTCCATTTTCCACGACAAGTAGCAGTCTGATGGGTTTTTGGATGGCTGGGATTAATCATTAAACAAATAAATGTATACCGTATGCGTAAACTTTTCATTTTTCCCTGGTTTTCCTTCGGTTTCTCAACATTTCTCCCATCCCAAAAGTGTAGTGGGAGACGGGATCAAGCGGAAAGGGAGACTGAGTCTCTCATTTTGAGTCTTTGGGAAGAAATTTATAAGAGGATTTTTTTTATTTTAAGCAATTAGAACCCTTCCTCTCTACACCCCCTTTTTTGTTGCTCGTTCTGTTGCCTAAAGCGTCCTCCACGACTCCAGCACTGTAGCTGGAGGCGGGAACGAAAGCTTGGCTAACATAAACTGAGAGGTATGCTCCTGAGTAGCCACAATCTAGGAAAAACTGAGGAAATGGGGAAGAACGAAAATAAAGAAAGGAGAAGAGGAGGAAGAGAATCAAGCCAAGGAAAGCTTTGGGTGAGCAATTGATATTTTGAGATGCAATATAGATATAGAGATAAATACTTATTTATGATGAAATAAATGTTTGTTTTCATTTTGATCATTATAAAGAGCATTTAATTAATTGATTCCATTTTCATAAGATTGTTGTTTAGTTAGTGAGGAAGTGCAATTTTTTCCTAAAAACACTTGGTAGAGATTTTATTTTAATGCAGGGAAATCATATCGAGGTTAGAAATGACACTTGCATTATATTTGGGTTAAATTAAAACTTAGTTAAGGAATTTCATGAAATTCTAAAGAGTTATGCTTTCATGTAATGTACAACAAGCTCAAGCGAGCTTGTCGAAACTCATCGTGAGACTGTTCAATCAATTTTCATGAGATAATCCTGTGTCAAATTAAGAGGAATATTTTTTCAAATGATTATTATGTGATAAATTAATATGAAACTGTATTTAAAATTATGCAAATTCTCAAATACCAGCACATGTTACAGAAAAGCAAACTTGAGCTGACACTTGATTTTACTACCAATTGCTGCAGTTATAACTATATAATTATATATGCATATGAAAATTGATGTTTAACAGAAAAAAGAATCAAGCAAATGTCACAAATCTTGTGATAAGTAGACTTTTATTTCGATGACCTACATAGGCAAAAAATGATAGGAAGCTTATAGAATTTTCGACTCTTGATATTTAAACTAGAATAGACTTGTTATCAAGAGAGTTGTTGATAATTATTATGTTAGTAGATTGCTAACCTTTATCAGCAGTTGTGCAGCAGACGGGTTGGGTAACCACCCGATGAAAGGAATTATGTTAAAGTCTAGCAAGTACAAGTGACATTCCTAAAACGACAGATATTGAGTATGAAATCATTAAAAATATTCATATAATTGTGCAAGAGAAGAATGAAATATAAGTTGGTCAGTTTGGTAATGTTTTGTGTACTATTACCACTCATATTAATTATAGTTGAGCATGCACATTGCATTATTTTCGTTTATAAAATCTTACTTTAGCACTGATTATTTCATTGTGTTTGTAGCTCACTCCCGTGTGTTGTAGATTTTCAAGAAGACGTAAGGAACATCGAGGCGATTAGTCACGTGTAATATTGTACAACTTTTGGGTTGTAAAATTTTAAGTTGTAAGGACTTTTGGGTACGTATCTTTTTATGCTTGATCCTTTTCTAGGACCATTGCATATATCTTGGTGGAATTATTATGCAAGTTTATAAGATTTTGAGAATTTGAATAAATTTTGAGTTGAATTAAGATTGTGAATGTTTGCAATGATTGAGTGAGAGAAGGACTTGATTTGTGCAAGCAATTAGTGTTGGTGAGAATTTTGTCTACCAGAGTCGTCCTTCTATGTTGCCCTATTATTGTTGTTAAGCGGCGGTCAGTTGGAATGTGACAGAAATTGGTATCAGACGAGGCTGGATGAAAATAATAATGAAAACATGTCATAATAATTATATGATAAATTATATTGAATAATACATTGTGCAAATACACGTAAATGTCTAACGAAGTATCTGAAAGATATGAGGACCAGCCTTCTAGGCCAATTATAGAACGACAAATGGAATTCAAAAATAATTTGAGCATAAGTGATATTCAAAATAGGGCAAATGAATAAACCAGATTCACTTTTTTTAAATTTATTTTGATTTAAAATAGGGCAAATGAATAAACCAGATATTTAAACCTGAGCTTACTCGTGCTCAGCACGTTTACAATCCCACTCTCTTAATCAATGGGATGAGTTTGTAAGAGTTCTCAAGCATTGGTTTATTCCACCTTCAGTCAAATAAACAGTGTACGATAAGTCTTTTAATTGAACTCAGGGTCCAAGATATTTAAGTAATATGAAGCAAAATTTATTTCTTTTTTAATGTATGCACCATATTATGTCAACGCTTAGAAGGACAAATATCACCGATTTTCACAAGAACTCCAAGATCATTTGAAATAGGCATTAGCTCCTTTTGAAATTAGTGATTTTATAGTGTTAGTTAAAAAGGTCTGAAGAATTGAAAAAAGCTTAATTTCTCTCGTCAACGATGACAACCCCAAGCAAGCAAATGAAAAGATTTTGATATGGAAATATTTTCAAAATAAGAAATTTAAATTGGAAGGTAAGCAAAAGCAGATCTAGCTAGAAAAACCAATTCGTGAGAAGTGTAAGAAAATATATTTTAGTCAGTGTTTGGTTGGCTCAAGAAAATATCAGATGTGAACAGGTATGGCATCATCCAATGTATTGTCCGTTGGAAAAAAAAAGATAGCAAACCACAGATTTTTTAAGAATAGGGGCAGCTTAAAAAAGTTTTGGAAGACAATCAGTCAAACAAGATTCAATTTTTTGGAATGCCTTCAGTTCAAGCAAAAAATGAGACTTTAGAGCGTCGAAATAAGCCACCAATAAAAGCCTGAGTTTTTACAATTACCTCTCAAGAAGCTAAGAAATCCAAAGAATTGGTTACATGTATGCTTCTGATTTTAAATCATCATGTCAATTTAAATAAAATTCTTGTGAATCTGGTTTATTCATTTGCCCCACTCTCCACATGCATAAGTTTTATTTGATTTGGATGCATTTCATTCTTTTACTTTTGAAAAAGTATTTGTCAATTTATCTATTGATATTGTGTAGTTTACTCTTGCATTGTCTTATCATACCTCGAGAAATAGTTTCTACGCAAATAAGAAATGTTTAGGCATGTTACTATCTCTGATAAGAAGCTGCTAGCAGAGTTAATCATAGTACTAATTCAAACTTTTGATGTTATAAAAGGGATTGATTGATTAGTAAAGCATTTGCTATGATTGAATGATGGGAAAGGAGAGTGAAGTATAATGTGTCCAATCAGAAGCCATTTTGTTTCTCCTATGATAATAATGCACTATCTTCTTTGATCAGTGCAATGAAGGTTGAAAAATGTTTGTGAAAAGGTGAGCAGGTAATTCTACCAAAATTAGAAGTATTGAACGAGAATGTGCAGGAATCAAAGCACATCCCAACTGTTGTAGAATTTCTTGGCGTATTTTCTGAGGAATTGTCAAAGCTGTCTCCAGAAAGAGAAGTTGATTTTGGTATTGATATGTAGCCAAAGACATATACAATTTTTAAATCTCTTTATTGGATGACTCTATAAGAATTGTAAGAATTAATGTGTCAATTGCAGAAAGTGAAAGATAAAAAATTTATCAGACCGAGTAACTAACCTTGGAGTGCCCCCGTATTGTTTATCAGAAAGAAAAACTGATCTATGTAATTATATATTGATTATAGAGAGCTAAACAATGTAACAATCATGAACAAATATCCACTGCCTATGATAAATGAGTTATTTGATCGGTTAGAGGGCGCTACTATATTTTCCAAGATCAATTTGAAATTTGGATATTATCAGATCAAAGTCAAGGAGACAAAAATAACCAAGATAATTTTTTGGACTAGATATAATCATTACGAATTCTTAGTTATGAAGAACTATATGGCAAGAAATGCAGATCTCTATTGAGTTGGCTTGAGGTAAGAGAATGTCAATTGTTATGTCCTGAATTAGTTGAGGAAACCACAGAAAAAACCAAATTAATGAAAGACAATCGAAAGCTGCTCAGGGTCGCTGATAAATATATTATGAACAAAGGCACAGAGCAAAAGATTTTTAGGTTGGTGATTTTGTGTTTCCAAGAGTAAGGTCAATGAAAAGAATAGCCAAATTTGGTCAAGGAAGCAAGTTGAGAGCCCCAGATATATTAATTCTTTCGAAATTGTAGAACCAAGGAATAGATCAATAGATTTTGAAGTTGTTGATTTGTGTTTCCAAAAATCAGGCTAATGAAAGATACAGCCATATTTGGCCAAGTAAGTTGAGCCCTAGATACATTGATCCTTTCGAAATTATAGAAATGATTGGTCAAGTTGCTTATATGTTAGTTTTATTTATTGATATGTCAGATTTTTACAATGTGTTCATATTTCACTGTTGAGAAAATAGGTGTCAGATTTTAAGGCAGAAGATTTTATATGAAGAATTGAGGTGCAAAAAGATTCAACATATATCAAAGAGTCGGAGAGAATTTTAGAATCTGATCTGATGTTAAGAAATTGAGAAAGATATAAATTCTTTATGTCAAGATAAAGTGATCAAAGGCCTGAAAAAAGAAGCTACATTTTTTTTTAAGGGAAAGGAAAGAGAAGGAGACATGAGGCAAAAATTCTTGTTTCTATTCGAGTAGATATTCAAAAATTTTGAGGGCAAAATTTTATTTTGAAGAGTGGGGTATTGAATGTGGAGTTCTATTCAATTCAAATAAAATTTCAATCATTTTGAAAAATACCCAATTTTTGTATTTCTCAAAAAACACTCAATTTATTTTTACAAAACTCTACCTTTGAATAGATCCAATTGATATATAACGCACTATATATAAACTATGGATAAATTTGGAGATATAAAATTTTAAATAAGAAATCAATTTAATATAATTAATCAATTAATTAACAATCCTAAATCTTGCAGCACTGTAGCATTTCCAATTTTCGTGACATGCAGTGGCGTGATGGGTTTTTGGATGGCTAGGATTAATCGTGAAAGAAATAAATGCATACCATGTGTAAAATTTTCATTTTTTCGTCAGTTTTCCTTTGATTGTCTCGACATTTATCCCTTCTCGGAACTGCAGTGGGAGATGAGATCGAGCAAACGGGCAAAAATCAATGTTGGAGCTCTCAATTTGGGGCTTTGGGAAGAATTGGTAAAAGGATTTTTTTTTAAATGCAATTAGAATGCCTCTCTCTACCCACCTTCTTGTTGCTTCTTCCGTTGATTAAAGCATCCGCGACTCCAAAATTGTAGCTGGAGGCAAGGATAAAAGCTTGACTAACAAAAATCGAGAGCTATGTTCTCAAGTAGCCCCAATTCACGAAAAATTGAGGAGAAAATGGAGAAAATGAAGGAAAAAGAAGAAGGGAGAAGAGGAAGAGAAATAAGGGTAGAAAATTTTTGGGAGAGAACCTAAACCCTAAACCCTTATAATGATTAAAATAAATATAAACATTTATTTGATTATACATTTTTTTGTTTATTGCATTTTTTAAATTTGTTTTACATTTTTATTGAGTCTGTCTGTGTATTTTTGTTGAGGTATTACTGTATAGGTAGGGTGTCTCTATTGGGCCCTCTCATATAACCTTTATGTATCATTTTTATTTCAATAAAATCAGCCCTTGGGCTTTTCATAATATATATATATATATCTAATCAAATATTGGTAAAAGGATTTTCTTTTATGCAATTAGAATACCTCTCTCTACCCACCTTGTTGCTTGTTTTGTTGTTTAAAACATTCGCGACTCCAAAATTGTAGCTGGAGGCAGGGATGGAAACTTGACTACCAAAAATCGAGAGCTATGTTCTCAAGTAGCCCCAATTCAAGAAAAATTGAGGAGAAAATGGAGAAAATGAAGGAAAAACAAGAAAGGAGAAGAGGAAGAGAATTAAGGGTAGAAAAGTTTTCAGAGAGAACCTAAACCCTTATAATGATTAAAATAAATATAAACATTTATTTGATTATATTTTCTTTTTCTGCATGTTTTAAATTTATTTTACATTTTTATTGAGTCTATCTATGTCTATTTGTTGAGGTATTACTGTACGGGTAGGGTGCCTCTATTAGGCCCTCTCATACAACCTTTATGTATCATTTTTATTTCAATAAAGTCGGCCCTTGATCTTTTCAATATATATATATATAGGAAGGGGAGGATCCATCTATGAAAGCAAAAAAAATACATTTGAACACACCCCTAGGGGTTCCTCTCCCCAAAGTACAACTCACACCAAAAGAAATCTCCAAAATTACAGGTATACCCAAAATCAAAGAACAAAAATCCAAAAAAAAATAAACTTGTGGTCTTTTATTTCTTAACTTGTAAAGAGAAAAAGATGTACAAAAAGTGTCTTCGGGTTATATATATAATCAAATAAATATTTATTTTTATTTTAATCATTATAAAGAGCATTTAATTATATGATTACATTTTTCTGAGATTGTTGTTTAGTTAGAGGGAGAGTGCAAATTTTGCCTGAAATCATTAAGTAGAAATTTTATTCATATAGAGGAAATCACATCAAGGTTAGAAATTGCAATAAAATTATATTTGGGTTGAAATAAACCTTATTTTAAGAATTTCATGAAGTTCTAAGGAAATTATGATTTCAGGCAGTGACCAAACCCGGCTCGAGGCCTGGAATTAACCAAAATGGACACAAACAGTGGAACGGTGGAAATCAAATATATGTTATTTTATTTATATCACAAACAATTTAATACTGAATAATTCATGAAAAAAACACTAAAAAAAGTAACAAATTAACAAGTAAAGATCTGTACGTTTCTGGTTATTGTTCTCGCCTCCTATACACATTTGCTCATCTTTTATTCATCTTGTTCAAAAGTTTAAAACCTAAAAAAAATATTAAAGCATTATAAAAAGTTATCTAAAGATAACCAAAAGCAATCACACTTCTAAACTACAAAAATCAAAGGAAAAGAAATCAATATGTATGCTCGTCTTTTATATCTTTACAAGAAATTTTTTACTTTGCTCATCATTCACATTTCTATAAAAAATCTTATAATATATTAATGCATGTTTCAATAATTGTTACTGAATGAAAATACTCAAATCTTCTATATGTATTTCCTTTAACTTTAACTTTATTTTATACTCTTTTTATATACATTTGTTTCATCATCAACAAAATCTAACACATCCCTAGCCGATATTATCATGTCGCCAAACGGTAAGCGATGTAAACATTACAATTTTCTGAGATAGAAAGGTCCTCACTCTCCCATAGCCGATATTTTTCTGCCAGCATAACGACTAATGACCTAAACATCTTAATTGTCTAGGGTGGTAAGCTTTGTCTAATCGTTAAATCATAATTGTCTGGGTGGTAGAGAAACTACGCTCGCGGATACACTGGCGTCTCGTGCCTATACCATTAGAGTGTGAACTCCTTTTAACATGCACATATAAATATACAAGCATTCATATATAAACTTTTCCATTCTTCATAACATGCATTCTTCAGAGATATCTTCGTTTATCTATTAATATACATACTTACTCTGTTAGGAAACGAATCGTCATACATTTATCTCATATCATTAATCTCTATCTCATGCATCTCTTATATCATGCATATCTTTCATATCATTCGTATCTCTGATTTCATGCATATTTTTCTTATCATGCATATTTTTTCCTATCATGTTTCTCACGCATATATTTTCTATCTAACAATATGAAAGATCTAACTAAACTAGAGCATACATAAAGTGAAATATAAATTTTGAAATAAAAAATATTACTGAAATTTAAAAATATAATTACCCATCTCGATTCATACGCTAGATTCTTAAGCTTCGATAACTAATTGGATGCCGCGATAATTTTTATCGTTGATATTAATAACCTTTAATATAAAACTTTGAGATTCAAGCAATTTCCGTTAATCAAATTATTCTTCTTAAGTTAGCATAGGATTAATTTATCTGAGTTTACAGAGCCACCCTTCAACTAGCTTCCACAAGCTTGCCTCGAGCTCACCGCCTTAGATAAACAACCTGAAATTCATAAATAAATTAGGATTTAATAATATCTTTACTCATAAAGTGATTTAACGCAAAACATAACTCATTTATCAAAACATACCTCAAATGGGCTTCACGACATAACCCAATTTTAATGATACCGTAAATCTTCTTCTCTCTTTTTCTTATCACTTCAGTCCTTTCTTATCTTTGTTGATTTCTTGCTCAAGACCTTTACGGAAGTTCACAGACCAATTTCATCGCTTTTATACAATCTCAAATACTCTACGATGACCGAAAATGAAAAAGATGCACTATTTGTGGCAAACCATAAAATGAAAATGTGAAGGAAAGGAATATCTCAAATAGTTGAATGAGGGTTTCATGCTCACCAAAACTTTCCCGGGAGCCCCTATTGCTTGTAATGGCTTCCCTGGTTTTGCTCGGTTCCCTGCTCGCCTCGACGCTATAACAAGTGTCAGAGGTTCCTTCAGCCGAGTTGTAGAAATCGTGTGAAGAATAATACGAAAAAGGGAGAATGGTGCAACACTAAAGGAAAATCCCAAAGGATCTTAACCACCTACTTAAGTGCGAAGAAGTTGGTGGTTGCGTTGCATAGGCAGATTAGGGGAGGACTAGGATAATTAAGGTTTGATTATTTAATTAACTCAATACCTTATAAATATTATATCTCTCATTTCATTCATAATTATAAATAGTGTTTTATATCGAATTGATCGATTTGACGAGTAGAATTTTATAAAATTAATTCGGTTGAAATTTAAGGAATGAAAATTTTGAGATATATTTTAAAGTTGTCAAAATTCTTACCCGATTTCACAAAAGTGATTATTACATGACTCTAGACGATGACCTCAATGCATGTTTAGAGAAACTTGTCGTGGGGTTGTTCCGTCAATTTTAGTGAGATAATCATTTATTGAATGAAGAGGAATACCTTTCTATAGAATTATTATGTGACAAATTAATATAAAACTGTATTTAGATATTCTGCATATTGGTGAATACATGGACATATTATAGAAAAGCAAACTTGAACTAACACTATTACTTTTATTATTTTTATTGAATTCGTATTCATATTCATTCAACCAATTACTTGCATGTATACTTATATAATTGCATATGCATATAAAAAATGATATTTAAAGATAAAATGATTAAGGGAATGTTACAAGCGTTGTGATACGCAAACTTTTATACAGATAACTAGAGCTGGTACAGAAGACAAATAAGTTCATAGAATTCTCAACTCTTGATATTTAGATCAAAATAGACTAGTAAATATCAATGGTGTTGTTGACAATTGTTATGTTGGAGATGACTAATCATTATCCGTAGTTGTGTAGCCAATGGGTTGGGTGACAATCCAATGAAAAGAATTAAGTCAAAACCTATACAAACACATACTAATATTCCAAAGACGAGAGACATTGAGTATAAAATCATTAAAGATATTTATATAACTATGCAATGCATGAATAAAATATATGTTTATTATTGTTTATTGCTTTCATACCCCTTAAGATGTTTCATATGATTAAAATATACTTGTTTTATATACTTTTGTTACTCATATTAATCATAATTGATATGCACGTTGCATTCTTTTCTCTTATAAAAACTTACTTTAACACTAACTATTTCATTGAGCTTGCAGCTCACTCTCATGTGTTGTTGATATTCAGGGAGGGGAAGAAGCACCTGAGCAATTAGTCAAGTGTGATATTGAACAGCTTTTGAGTGAAAAAATTTTGGTAAGTTATAAAGACTTTTGGGTACATATCATTATATGCTTGATTTGTTTAGAAAATTTATAAATGTTTTGGTGAAATTATTATGCGCATTTTCAAGTATTTGAGAATTTGAATAAATTTTGAATTGAATTGGATTGTGAATGTTTGTGCCGATTGAGTGAGGCTAATTTGTTACTTGTTGAGTCCTAATTTAGAACAAGTGCTGGTGGGAATTTTGTTTAACCAATCAAGTACCTCACGGGCCCATGTACATTCTTATTTTAATTTATCCATTGGGTTTTCCTTCCATCAACCTTTTTTTTCCCTTAAAGTAAATCATAATAAAAAGAAATTGAAGGTAGAGTTTAAAAGAAAAACTCAAGGCTTCTTGATGTAGAGTACAGCTTTTTTTCTCTCATGAAACTTAGTCTTAGAATACTGTATCATATTCTGACAATTTAGGAGTGCATTGGTTCTCAAAACAAACAAAACAAATTCCAAGAATGTTTTTTTTAGTAATTAGAAAATAATACAAATGTAGAAGATAAAATAAAATTCAGGGTACGTGCATTAGATGCATATGTGCTCTTGTCAAAATATATTCTCGAAACCAAAAAACCTACTTGCATTCTTTTAGAATGATGTCGCATGCTTTACTCCATTGTTTCTTCTTGAGTAACAGATCTGCCGGAAATGCTTCAATAACAACTCTAGGTAGCACCTGCAATTGTAGTCACCATTCCATGTTAATTTTATCGAAAATCTAGAAAATATAAATGGATTTAATGCGCCATTTCAGGTTATTAAAATAACTGAAAAGACAAGTCTCGTCAATTAGGTTTTAGCAAATGATGATAGAATTAAAAATTTATGGCATAAGACTTTGGGAAAAATAGCATTGTGATGAATGAGTATTAGAAGGCTCTCTTATAGTGGGACAGAGGGTCTTCTCTGTCATATATGATTACCTGAAGTTTGGAGCAGTCATTATCATCAGTGAACCTTATCCCTAACATTTGGGTCTGATTTTAAGAAGCCAAATTTTCCATTCATACCAGTTGAATACTCTGTAAGGTGTTAATTATATTTTGTGCAATTCATTTGCAAACTTCTATCAAATTCACCTTTAGCCAAGCCTTTTTTTCTTCACAACTCTCACAAAATTTCTAACGTCTAATTGGTGCATCTTCTATCCCTCTTGCACATGCCCAAATCACTGAAATCAATCTTTTACACCATAGTCTCAATGTGCTACACGCATTAATTTTCAAAATAATAGTCTTTTAGTATAAAAATAAATTATCTTGGCTAGGGAAGTGATAATGAAGAAAGAATGTTCAGCATTGACTCCATGGTTGAAAGTAAAAATACCGGTGGGTTAGCTAAATACCTACTTAAATATAATAAATTGATGAAAAACACCTGACCAAACATTATGCGTATTTAAAACAATCAATCTGCTCAAAATCAGAAATATGAGTTAATGGGGATTAGCTAACCAGAACATTTCCATTCTTCCTGATATCAGAAATCCAACCCTTGTCAACGTTACCCCGTCCATCCAAAAAAACCTTCTTCCCGTGACTGGAAAAAGAGTTTATTTTTCAATCAACTACATGAAATCAACTGCTTACTAGATCTTTAACTTCTCCATACCTTTTTAGCTCATACCAAACAGGTGAAATATGTGTAAATTTAGAGGTGAACTCCTTTGCCACTTCAAAACCTCTAGAATTCCTGCATGAAGGATGAAATTATTAGCACCTCAAGAAAACCGTTCTTGATGAATTCACGTGAAAATAATTAACAAAAACTCTGAAAACTTCTCTATCTTTAGAAAAGCAAATCAGACAAAAAATTTGTTATGAAGCAAATCCAAGTATAGCAAATCACAGGACGTGCTTAGGGCTGTAAATTTAGCTTGAAGATCGTTAATCGCACAAAAATTGATTCGAATTTTGGCTCGAATCAAGATCGGATTGAAATAAATGAGCCGAGCTACAAGGAAAAATTTTTGTTCAAATTTTTTTCGAGCCAACCCCAGCTCGACTCGAAATCGGATCATTAACAGCCCTAGTGATGTTAGGGTTGTGAGTATAGTGAATTTAGCTTGAAGATTGTTAATTAATCAAAAATTGATTCGAATTTTGGCTTGAATCAAGATTGCATAGAAATAAACGAGCCGAGTTGTTTATTTTAAAATAATTTTGGATCGTTAACTGACTTAGACGTGTTGTTAATTTGTTAAGCAAAGAGCAATTTTTTAAGTGATAAAAAGCAGGAAAAAAAAAACTGAAATAGCAGACTCAAACGTGATGCAAACATCAAAGTTATACTCAAAAAAAACATAAGACATGTGCACTGAGCCAGAGTAGTAGATTGCCAATCTTAAAATTAGATTTGTTTTCAGAAGTACCTTTTATTTCTTTATAAAAGTTTTCATTTAGTAGCCTCTTCTATAAAAAAAAATGACTATGATGATAATTACTATAGAGAATGAACTGTGTTCTCTAATGTCTCTGTTAATTTGGTTAGGTTTAGGTCCTTTAGGACAGCCTAAATTGGTTCTCCACCTTGAGCTATAATCCCAACGTAAATGTTATTTTTATTCACCTTCCTAGACTGATTTCTTTGCTTGCCTTCGACATCTGCACGAATCTGTTGGTGAATCTTCACTGTGATCACAGGTAACCTAGATGCACATTTCTGTTGAGGCACTTATCTCCCACAAGTTTTTTCAGTGTGTTTTGGCTGTCTCTTAATGGGATCAAGATCGGTGACTTAATGCTAACTTCTTATAATTTCAGGAAAGGCTCCATATTATAAATAAGGGAATACTTGCGACATAAAAGCACAAGTTCAATGATACTCTTATTGAATTTTATTTTTTCCTCTCTATGTTTGTGCTAGTATAATGTGGCTAATTCTTACAAATTATAATTGGTGACTACAATTTTCTAGTGAAATCCATTACCTAGTGCCACCGTAAGGCCTGGATGTTACGTGATTTTGCCTGGCCCTTTCCTTGTTCTACCTTATTGAGTGTATTTATTAAAAACTAATGGAATCTTAATTTTAATAGTACCATTGGTTTCGATTGAAGTTTTTTTTACATATTTCAAAATTTCCATGTGAAATATTTATTGGGCAATCATTCATTTTAAATTTGCAGAAATTTTACAAGTTTTCTGATTTAAATCAAAAGAGATGAGTATTTATTTAAATTGATGGTATGTGAAAAGCAAGGTTTAAGTTCGTGTATATGATTTTGTGCATCACAACAAATAGCTATATTAGGAAATGCTAGACTCTAAGTCTTCTGGTTGAATCAATATGTCAACCAGAGTTGGGGTTCAGTATCAAGGTCAATAAACAAATCATTATCGACTTGGTGCTGTGGAGTGATACCCAAAGATGACTAAAGTTGAGCCAAATATATAAATAATGGCGAAGCTCACTTTCAACTCAGAAATTAAGCTTATCAATAAGTTCAACTTCTTCAAATTTCTACACAACTATATCTTTTGACTATCTAATTAGGAACTAAACCCAAAACTTCATCTCGTTAACAAGCTTCCAGAACCGACCATGACGGGTGACACGGGAGCTTTCCCGCTTTATTTTCTCGCGGTACTGTAACTGCTATAATACAGCGGGATTCAAATTACAATAAACGAGCAATCGAAACAGTCCCATTTTCCTTTCTTCTGCTTTCTTTCCCATTATCATTCATTCATTATTAGTTATTTTCCATATAGGTGTTGTATTAGGGTTTGGAAGTCAGTTTTTTGCCTATGTTTCTGTTCAGGACAGCTGTTTGTTGTTGATGTTTCCCTTCTAGGGCTATATCTGAAGGCCAGAAGGTGCTCCGGCTAAAACTCGTCCTAGAAGGTGACTGTCTCCAAGGGTTCGAGTAGTGCTACAGCTGTAGCGCAATTTCATAGGGATATTTATCATTACCCAACTCCTCTACAGCCTTTCCAACCATCCCCGTAGCTGCCGTTGTCCCCGGACAACCCTCCCCTTTGCTGTCCCGCAGTCCACCACCCTTCGCTTTTGCTGCCCCTTGCTGTCCAAGCCACCCACTTCGCTGCTTTCGCTGTCCCAGCCACCTGCTTCGCTTCTTTAGTTGTCCCAGACCTCCACCTTCAGTACAACAGCCCTCCACTCCTTCCTTTTGTTGTTCTATTTTTCACACCATTCGTTATCACCGTTAAACCCCGCAAGCTCTTCCCTTGCTGTCATATCGATGTACAGCTGTACAGCGACGCTGCCGCAACCCCAAAACTCCTCTTCTTGTTGTCATATCACTGTCCAGTCATCCAAAGATGTTGCAACAGCCCTACAACTCCTCTCCTTGTTGTCGTGAGCCTACCCGGCCCCCTTCCAATGCACTGCCACCACTTACCTATTGCAGCCACCTCATCATACCAAGCGGTTGCCCACCTTCTGGCCATCCGACAACCAACTGCAGTCATCCCTTTCTACCTTTTGACCATTCCCCCACTTCCATGCTAGCTTTTCCTCCATAAACCGCAGCATTATCTCCCTCGACTTAAGCCCTAGTTGAGTTGTGTTGTGTCTTTGTTATTTCCTAGTTCCAAGTGTCTTTGCTTGTAACCCTATTTGCTTTTTGAGTAATAATATTTTTTTTCCCTATTGTGGTTCGTTTAACTAGGTATTATTTAGTATCAGGGCTAGTCTAACCCTAGTCCTATCCTAGGGCTTCTAGCATCCATATCTCCACCAAATTTTTTTTCTTTCCCACGCTACACATCTTCTAACTACCCACACCCGACACTCTAACCACGCCCCTTAGGAGACAATTGTCAGGATCGGACTTGGAATTTATTATGGATGACATACAAAGGTTACTCCACCAAGTGTTACATCAGCTCGATGCATTGAGGACTAGGGCAGGATCACCGTCAAAGACCACAAAGAGCATTTGAATCCCTTTCATATGGATGATTTTGATGCGGTGGAGGATAGACCAAGACGCTTCAAGATACAAGATTAGAGGAGACCGCTATATGAGGTGTTTGTTGAAGGATATAGATATTAGATGTCTTTTGAGCGATGTTGAGATATTAGAGACCGATATATGAGGTGTCTGTTGGAAGACAAGGAGATGCAGTGTTTGTTGGAAGACACCGAGCTGAAGCGCCTATTGAAAGATACAGAGATGAGATGTCTATTAGAAGATACAAAGATAATGTGCCTATTGGAGGATAAAGAGATCTAGGAAAGAAGAAAAAACGAAGAGTAGAACTAGCATTTATTTTTTAGGAGGGGCAAACTTATTATACAAATTAATTAATTAAAAAAAGAATAACACGTTTCAAAATTAAGTCTTATATTTCATTATCACTGATAAATTGATCCATATTATGCGCATTTCAATCTATTTTGCTTTCTTTTATAGTATTGCATAACGTCTTCATTGGAAATCAATTCAAACACTTCTTTTTCAATCAATTTTCACTCCTTTTCTCGTTAAATAACGATTTATTTACTTAATAATAACATAAAAAAAATCCTAATATCAACATAAATAAGTGGAATTTCTAATCAAATATTTATAATATGAATATTAAAATAATACATATTACACAAATGAATCATTAAAATCCTTGTAAAAATCCCAAGGGCAATTATATTAAGGAGAAAGGGATACAGATATGTTGTATGAGTGAGCCCAAATAAGCGTCCAACTCATACGGTACGACACACACAAAAAGAAAAAAAAAGAAAATTAAAAACCCAAAAGTAGATGGTACAAAAAAGATTAATCAGGTCAACCCACTTTAGTTCTGTCTCTGCCTCTAGTTCTCGGAAATGAGCTAGCTAATATATTGGTGAGTTGTGTACCATTGCACGAAGTAACCAAAATATCATCCATTAGATTCTTTAGCCCAAGTAGATCATCATTCTTCTTCTTCCTCCTGAAAGTGTAGACTTGTCATTCCTCATCCGAAGGTTGTTGCTCATTCGGATGACGTGGTAGTGTTGCAGTAGAAAGATTGTCAACAGTTGTGCTAATAAGTGTATGTGAGGTATGAGTTGTCTCCTCTACCCCTGATACTTCCTGAGGTAGGGAGCTGCAACGTTCTCCTAATTATCAGTCCGTATAGGTGAGGGTCCTTCATTATTATTTTCAATAGTGTTTGAAAGTGTAAGTAGCTCAGCAGGGCCATCCAGCTTATCATCGATCGCAGAAACAGTATTTTCAGAGGGAGGGTCCACAAGGGCAATAGAATCAAACACCAAATCTTGTTTTGTGGTAGTTTTCTCTCCAGGTGGAACAGATATATCCTTAGGTTTATTATTATGCACTTGATCTTTAGATTTCAAATTAAGATGAAGCTTATGGCATTTATCAAGGGTATGCCCAAACATCTTACAATGAGAATAATAAGGAGGTCTATGCTCCATGACGATTTTTTGCGAATATCCATTATGCGTTGTGGCCAACCAGACTTCAGTAACATCAGGCAAAGTAATATCTCTTTCCACAAGTACTCTGGCCACAGAATGTATGGTAAGGTTGAAAGTGGGTAGATCTAGCTTCATAGGGTCCCCAAGTACGGCACCAATAGAGTAAAAAATCTGATGATGAAAAAAGTGCATCTTGAGAGCAGGTAGACTAAATCATACCGGTACAATATGAGGTTCATGATTGTGGTCAAATTATGAGACCACTTGAGTAGCTTCATTGGTTTACCAGTATGTTAAGATTTTTTTTGGAAAAAATCCGAGTGTAGTCCTCAGGCACGGTTAACTGAATCAATACATGTCTCTCATTCATGAGCTCCACTTTCCACTTTCCTGTCAATTTGAGGTCATCAAACTTTTCCTGATAACTTTCATAAGTGGGTGTCCCCACTGAAATTTCTCAATAAAAGCAAACTTGAATTTGTCAGTCAGCAGTAAAATTTCTGACACAAAAAAAGTGATGCTTTCCCATTTTTTCTGCTTACATTCTTAATAACGAGGCAGTCATCTGTACCATCACGATGTTTCTTATTACTTGAAGGGAAGACAACCGCCGTCTCCCTCTGAGGATTACCCACCATGTGGGCAAAGGAAATTTTGTCAGGTTCAACCGAAGAAGGAAGCTTCATCTCAGCAAAGAGAAGCTCTGCAAGTCAGGCATAGGGCAAAAAAGACGAACTGAAGAGGTTGGGGCGAAGCTGTGCAGAAGACAGGAACCGCAGATGAAATGCCCAGAAGACAGATAAGAAACCGCAGCTCGAGAGAATCCGCACAAAAAAGAACCGCAGAAGCTGGATGGCGCGAAGGAGACGACGGAACCGCAGAAGCAGACGCTGAAGCCCTTCGTCGTTGGGCGCGAAAGAGAAGACGATGATCGCAAAGGAGATTGAAGTCCTTCGTCATCGTTGTCGAGTGCGGGAACTTCGTCATCGAGCACCAGAGGAAGGATTGAATACCAAATGAATCAAACCAGGATTTTTCCATCGGGTGAAACCCTAGCAAAGCAGATCGCCACCGACGCCATATATATTCGACCCATGTCGAACCCTAGCAACTCTTATCACATGAGATCATTTCTTTTCCTCACAAATCTTCTCCGGTGTCGTCTCTCCATCCTCTCCATCGTCGTCGGCTCACGCTGTTTTGACGTCGACTGCGGCTCGCATCTGCGACTTTCGAAGCCGACAGAGTTCGCATTTGCTACGTCATCTTTGTTCGATTTCGACACCGACAGGTTCGCACGTTTCAAACGTCTTCTTCGGTTTCTGTCTTCTGCGCGGCATTCTGCGGCTTCGCCCATACCGTCTTCGGCTCGTCATTCCTGCCCATTAACAGACTTGGCAGGGCTTCTAATTGTTGTGATGGAGCTTCCTTCTTCTTTGGTTGAATATGACAAAACATCATTTGCGCACATGATGGGTAATCCTCAGATGGAGACTGCGGTTGTCTTCCACTCAAGTTATAAGGAATATCGTGATGGTACAGGTGATTGCTCATTTATTAAGAATGCAAGCAGGAAGAGTGGGAAAGCATCATTTTTTTTTTTTCAAAATTAGAAATTTCAACCCTGACTGACAAGTTCAAGTTTGCTCTTATTACAAAATTTGAGTGGGTGCACCCACTTATGGAAGTTATCAAGAAAGTTTTAATGATCTTAAATTAACAGGAAAGTGGAAAGTGAGGCTCATGAATGGGAGACATGTATTGATTCAATTAACCGTGGCTGAAAACTACTCTCGGATTTTCTCCAAAAAGTACTTATAAATCAATGAAGCTACTCAAGTGGTCTCCTGATTTTGACCCCAATTATGAACCTCCTATTATACCGGTATGGTTCAGTCTACCAGGTCTCAAGCTGCACTTTTTTCATCGTCAGGTTCTTTACTCTATTGAGGTCATACTTGAGGACCCTATGAAGCTACATCTACCGATTTTCAACCTAACCAGACCTTTTATGGCTAGAATACTTGTGAAAAGAGATGTTACTGAAGTCTAGTTAGGCACAACTCATAAATGGATATTGGCAACAAATCGTCATGGAGCATAGATCGTCTTATTGTTCTCATTCTAAGATGTTTGGGCATACACTTGATAAATGTCATAAGTTTTATCCTAATTTGAAATATAAAAATCAAGTAAATAAGAATGGATGTAATCCCACTACTTTGGGCATATTTGTTCCATCTGGAGAGAAAGCTATCATAGGACAGGTTTTGAATATCGCTAAAGATCAGCTACCTATCATCCCTGCTGAGAAAGTGCAAACCGATCTTCTACCCAACATCACAGTTCCTAATGAAGAACATCATACTACAGGTATATATCCAAAAGTGCTTATATCACTCACTGTTATTGAAGAAGACTCACTTACATGTCAAGACACACGAGAATGCTCCTCTGATTCAATCAAAGATTAGCTGGTACAACAAGCGGTTATGTCTAATGTCAACATCCTACACAAGTCCGGCACACTTTAGACCAATCCACTGATTAGGCGAGTCAATCTTTGGACGAGGAATGGCAGGTCTATTCCAGGAGGAAGAAGAAGACTGGAGGCCGACTCGAGCTTGGAAACTTATTTGATGATACTTTGGTCACTACTGGCAATGGCACTCATTTTACCAATTTATTAGCTGGCTTATTTTCTAGAACTAGAGGCAGAGGCAAAGCAAAATTGGGTTGCTCTCTGGCTACTTGATACTACGTTTTTTGGCATTTTTTTATTTTTTTCTTTAGGTCTCTGTAGATTTCTATATTTTCTCTTTTTTTTTTTGGAATCATTTGTATGTGATGGTTATCGTAGGGGAAGGGTGTCATGTTTGGGTCCTTCCACACAACCTATATGTATCTTTATTTCTTTTTAATATATTAGCCTTTGAGTTTTCTCAAAATAATATATATATATATATATATATATATATTGAAAGACCAAAAAAGACTAATATATTAAATAGAAAAAAAAACATACAGATACAATGTGTGGGAGAGCCCAAGCATGCACTCTGCCCACACAAAAAACCACAAAAGATTTCAAAACTAGTAAAAATAAAAAATACATTAGATACTAAAATAAAAAACCTAACAGTGTCGAAATACATTGTATTAGGTGGCTAGAGAGTGACCCAATTTGGTCTTGTCTCTGCCTCTAGTTTTAAGGAAGGAGCAAGCTAATAAGTTAGTAAGATGATTGTCATTGTCAGGAGTAACCAATGTATCATCCAATATGTTCCCGAGTTGGAGTTGGTCTCCATTCTTCTTCTTCCTCCTAGAATAGACATTTCTTTCCTCATCCGAAGGATCAGTCTGATGGGGTGGCAGAGCTGAAGCAGAAGAAATACCAACCGTAGTACCCACAATAGGTTCTAGTATATGTGAAGTATGAGTTGCCTCTACATCGGATACTTCCTGAAGAAGTGGAGCTACGAGACTCTCCTAATTATCAGTCTGAACACTATCATTTGGAGGTAATAGTCTATCAGTATTGTTTTCTATGGGGTTTGAAGGTGTCAGCATCACATCACTCGCAGTAACAGTAACGACAGGGGCAATAGAATCAGACACCAAAATCTGTCATGTGGTAGTTTTATCTCCAAGTGGTACAGATATATCCTTAGAACCATCCTTGTTCACTTGATCTTTAGATTTCAAATTAGAGTGAAGCTTATGACATTTATCAAAAGTATGTCCAAACATCTTACAATGAGAACAATAAGAATGTTTATGTTTCATGACGATTTGTTGTCAATATCCATTATGCATTGTCCAACCAGACTTCAGTAACATCAGGCAAAGTAATATCTCTTTCCACAAGTATTCTGGCCACAGATGGTCTGGTAAGGTTGAGTGGGTAGATCTAGCTTCATAGAGTCCCCAAATATGGCACCAATAGAGTAGAAAACTTGATGATGAAAAAAATGTAGCTTCAAACCAGGTAGACTAAATGCTATACATATGGATATATAAATAGATTATATAGATCGATAGATAAATGCCCACTTTTGACCAATTTTAAAAGAGACATCACTTCATCTGCTTTTGAGGAAATTTGGTTGGGCACCCAGCATCATGGGTATTGGCAAAAGGTAGTGATTGAGCTTTTTTCTTCATATTGTTCAAACTTTTGTATGTTCGGTCACTCCAGTTCTCAATTTTATCATCTACATTCACACCTCAGACTAGGAAAGACAGTGGTCGCCAGAGACAATGATTACATCTCCTCCTGATCAACTCCAAGTTATTGACAATATTGATTATCAAAAGAATGCCCCCGAAGACGTCACTATTCTCGCAGGCAATATTACAACCACTCAGCCGTCTCTAAAACCTCCAAAACCTCCTATCGTGGGTGAGATGGGTGAGAGAGAGATTCTTCAGACCCCACTTGTCTTAGAACTTATCAATGTTATTACATGATGCAATACTTCTATTGTTTCACTACCGCTTCATCAGGTCGAGCAAGTTGTATCTGTCACTCAGGTTCATAGGGATCATGTTGTGCAACAGCCTACACCTGTCCAACCAACTTTGGAACAATCTATTAATCAAATGAGTCAATTATCGGATGAGGAATGGTAGGTCTACACATCGATGAGGAAGAAGAAAAATGGAGACCTACTTGAGCTCAAGAATCTGACGGATGATACTTTGGTTACTTCGGGCAATGACACTCACCTTACTAACTTGTTAGCAGGCTCAATTCCGAGAACTAGAGGCAGAGGGAGGACTAAAGTGGGACGTCCCTAGCACTTTTGCGTCTTTTAGTGGTTTTTTGGTTTTTTATCTTTATGTATCTTTACTTTGATTGGGTTTTATGTGTTGTACTGCGTGAGTTGAGTTTTCTTTTAAACTCTCTCATACAACATTTTTGTATCTTTTCAGTTTTCATAAATTAGCCCTTGGGCTTTTTCAAAAAAAAAAATCTATCCACACCATCCACCATTTTTTAAAATAAAAACGCACTCTTACTCATTTTTAAATGTAAATGCCCATTTTTTACCATTTTTAAAATAGATTATTATTCATCATATTACCTGAATTAATGTTCTCTCAAATTAGTGTTCATCTCTAAATTAAGATAAGGTTTCTTTGAAGGACACATATGCACCAAGAAAAAAAAAGTATGTGGTAGTAACTTAAAAATAAATCCATGTTTTAAAAAAAATTTCATATTAAATATAATTTAATGAAAGTTCGAGTTTCATATGAAGCTCAAACTACTACAAAGAATTTATTAAAAAAATAATAATAAATAATTCTATACAAAACAATTAATAAATAAATCTACTTACACAAATTAACTGTAATTTTACCTCAAAAGGCCCACAGGGAGTCTAAAAGAACAATAAGTGACGCTAAAAACTCTAATTTTAATGATATTTATAATATATTAAATACTAAGAAAGGTGAAAAATATATATATAAACTAGCCAAACAAAGAAAAGAAAGTTAAATATTTAACTCAAGTAAACTGCATTAAAGATGAAAATCAAAAAGTATTTTTCTTAAAAAAACATATTCAACACAAGTGGGTGAGTTATTTTGATAAACTTTTTAAGTTTCTGAAAATATGATCGACCTTAGTGTCTTAATATCATTAATAATAATAAAACATTTCAATTTTACTGTCACATTAGTAAAAAAAAGTTGAGGAAGCTTTAAAGAAAACTAAGGGTGGAAAGTCTGTAGGACCTGATGATATCCCAATTGAAGTATGAAAATGTTTAAGAGATTTGGAAGTTTCTTGGCTTACTAAACATTTTAATACTATTTTAAAAACTAAAAAGATGCATGGGGAGTGGAGGAAGAGTATTTTTGGTCCCCATTTTTTAGAATCAAGGAGATGCACAAGAGTGTGTAAATTATAGAGGAATTAAGTTGATGTGTCATACATTAAAATTATGGGAGGGTAATTGAACATAGGTTAAGACGTATTACAAAGATTTATCATAATCAATTTATCATAATCAAT
>NW_018164574.1:599639-610420 GCF_001263595.1 Phalaenopsis equestris
TTCAGAGATAATAAGGAGAATCACATTTGATTTTTTATTGATTTAGAAAAAGCTTACGATAAGGTTCCAAGAGATATCCTTTGAAGAGTTCTTGAGAAGAAAGGTGTTGATATGAGTTGTATTCAAGTCATTAAAGATATGTATACTAGAGTTGTTGCTTGTGTTCGAACTGAAGGAGGATCAAATAATTTCCCATTTCTGTTGGATTACATCAGAGATAGGCTTTAAGCCCATATCTTTTTGTTTTAGTTATGGATGGTTTTACTGGACATATTTACAAGATGATGTACCTTGGTGTATGTTTTTTGCTGATGATATCCTTCTCGTGGATAAGACGAGAGAAAAAGCCCAGGAAAAACTTGAATTATGGAGGTCTACATTGGAGTATAAAGGCCTTCATTTGAGTAGCACTAAAATTGAATACATGGAATATAATTTTAGTAGTAGTAGCTCTAGTAATAGAAATGTAATTTTGGGTGATCAAATTATTAAAAGATGTGAACGATTTTGATATCTCGGGTCTGTTGTTCAAATCGATAGTGATATAGATGAGGATGTTAATAGTAGAATTCAAGTTGGTTGGTTGAAGTGGAGGAATGCTTCGAGCCTTTTGTGTGATAGAAAAGTACCGCTTAGACTGAATGGAAAATTTTTTTTTAAGTCGATCGTGAGACTTGCAATGCTCTATGGCGTTGAATGTTGGCCTTTAAAAGAGAAGCATAATACTAAGTTAAGTGTTGCCGAGATGAGAATGATTAGGTGGATGAGTAACTTTACATTTAGAGACATTGCGAAATGATTATATCCGTGATAGGATTAATGTAGCTCCTGTGACAAACAAAATTTGAGAAAGTCATCTTAGATGGTTTGGTCACATTAAGCACCGACTATTCGATGATCCGATTAGGAGAGTAGATGTTTTAGATTTGACTTATGTTAAGAAAGGCAGAGGTAGGCCTAAGAAAACTTGGGCTTATTGTATAAAAAAGATCTTAATTTAGCACTAAATGAAAATATGACACTAAATAGGGCGCAATAGAAAACTTGGGCTTATTGTATAAAAAAGATCTTAATTTAGCACTAAATGAAAATATGACACTAAATAGGGCGCAATAGAGTTGTTGTGTTGTTATTTTTATTTCTATTTTGTTTTGCTAAAATATCACAAAAATATTTTTTTTTAAAATACAAAGATATGTTAGGAGCATGCAAAACTTTTTTTTTAGATAAAAAGGCATTCAAATAAACATCACAAGATTCAGAGGTATTTACATACCCAATAGATAAACTTTATATTTTACATTTATACCACTCAAATCCTTCATATCACATCAAAAATATGAGTACTTTAAATTTTGTGATACCACTATTTTAACTTTTGAAAGTGAAATAGACCTTTTAACGTATAGGAAAGGTGGTATGTACATAAAAATTGAAGTTTAGAAGTTACATATGTAAATACATAGAAATTGAATAGTATGCATGTAAATTTCCAGAAAATAAAAGAGCTCTAAGTGGTTCTGTCTTAAGCTATCACATGGAACATTTAGTCCCACATTGCATCGGAACTTTCTTTCGTTGCTTTCTAAATCAAAAGGAATAGCAAAATCTATTGAACAACAACAAAGATTAGTGTAGAACCACTAAAGTTTCTTATATTTTAAATAAAATAAATTTTTATTAAATTAAAAACTTTAATTCATAAGCTAATTTGAATTATTATGTTTTATTAAGCTTCAAAAATTAATGTTTATAAAAATTTAATCACCTTAAAATGCCATTATAATAGCTAGTTAACTGAGTTGTTCGTTTAATAAGCTGATTTGAACTGTTCAAGTAGAGATTGAACAAAGGGTAGATTAAATGTTCGAGGGGGCAAATGATGAAATTACCTGTCCCTGCAAGGAGAAAATTTAAATTCAGAGGGGCAATTGGCCTCCTAGGTTATGTGTAGGTCTGTCTCTAGGTAAATCTACCAAATTTTAATAGAAGAATGGATCCAAAGGATTTCCTAGAGTGGATGTTGGTTGTTGAACGAATCTTTGAATATAAGGAATTGCCCGATGACAAAAGTGTGAAGCTCGCTGCCATCAAGCTGAAGAAGAACGCCACTTTGTGATGGGAGAATCTGAAGAGGGAGAGACAGAAAGAGGAACGAGATATAATCACTTTTTGGGAGAAGATGATATGGGAGATGCGGCAAAAATACCTACCTCCATACTACTGCCAGGATATTTTCTTGAAGGTCCACTACCTGCAGTAGAAGGAGCTATCAATGGAGGAGCACACAGCAGACTTCCTGTAGCTTGAATTAAACTGTGAGCTGAAAGAGCCAAAGAAGCACACAGCCAGATATTTGGGTGGTCTGAAGCCCGCCATCAATAATGTGGTCTAGATGCAACCCTATTGACACTGAGTGACATGCAAAACTTAGCACTGAAAGTGGAGAGAATACAGAGACATGGCAGGAGAGCGCCGCCACTCAGACAACCACTAATAGTTGGAGACCTCGGGAAGGGTATGCCTCAAGGAGTGAGACGACTAGTCGAGCAGGACAGACTCACTCAGAGAGAAAAGAAGTTTGAGAAAAGTAACATGCCCACTATAGTCCTTGATACACCAAAAATATATGCATTTTTAGACCCATAATTTATACTCATTTTTTGTGATATTGCACTTTAATGGAAGGTATTTTGATGTTTTCTTGCAGGTTGTTGATTTTTTAGACTTGAAGTAAAAAGGAAGCAAAAAGGATGCAATTTGGAGTCAAAATGACGTTTTTGAAAAAATACTCAACGCTGATGGTGCAGACTTATAGACCTTGCCTAGGGCAGCGCCGACGGCGCCAATGTTTAAATATAAAATAAATTGTGATGATTTTTTCAACTCCGAACTTAATTTATTTTTAGATCTGACCAATTAAATTGTTAAAATATATTGTGAAACATATGATCCGAGAAATGGACTATGAATTCTACAAAAGAGTGAGGGTCACATTTGATTTCATGGAGGAAAAATTCGTTCACGGAATTGAGTGCAAAAAAATAGGGAAATATACTTTGTTGGGTGTAGAATTGGAGAATCTTTAGGGTGACAGACTAAAATCTCCAATTCGGTCTTAGTGTTTAAAAACTAAAACGAGAGTTAGCCTTCAGGTGAAGGAAAGTGGGAGTCGGTATCCTTCTAGCCTAGCCACGGATTTAGGGACTAACCAATGATTTTCTATGCACTATATCAGGGTAGAGAATTAAAACTGCTCCTATTTGGCACAATACATATTATAAACATTTATCTCATCTCATTTCATCAGAATCTCATTATAATGGGAAAGATACTTTTTCACATAAGAAATCTTCATTACATGAACATAATTTATTAAATTAGCAGTTACATTTTAAACTTTGTATTTCTGTTTTTAGTTTAGTAATTTAATTCTGATAATATCTCAACATTCACTAGTGATTTCGATTGACTTTTTGTGAATTTCCTAGTTAATCTATCATTTTGAATTTAAAACTTCCCTGTGGGATCGATATTTGGTGTTTAAATAGAAAGTACATTATTACTTAATAATGATACGTATACTTGCATAGAATCTCATAATTAATTGTCTATACTTATATAAATTTTACACAACTTATTTTTTACGGATCAAGTTTTTGGCGTCGTTGTCGGGGATTAAAATTTTTAAGTAGTTGTGTCAACTTCATAAATACTTGCATAAAAAGTATCGGGATCAAATTTTTGGCGTCGTTGCCAGGAAAGGTAACGGTTAAATTAAATAAATTTGGTAAATTAGAAAATTTAGAGACAAAAAAAAAATCCAAAAATAAATATATTTTTATTTAAGAGTGTTTTTAAAGAATTTTACATTGCTTACTTTATTTGTTTATGAGAAATATTGGAACTGAATATTTAGTACCTTACAATTCAGAATTAAAACGTACTATTAGAAAAATTCGAAAACAACAAAGAGAAATTAAAAATTTAAAAGAAATGGTGAATAACTTAGATAATCCAATAAATGAAAATCAACAAAGTGTAGAGTAAAGGGAGTCCAAAAGAAGAAAGTCACACAAATATTTTTTAACAGATTGTAGTACAATGGCCCATTTAAATAAGCAAATGTCATAATTCGCATGCATAAAAATTAAATTTCAAAACCTTATATCCTATAAACCTATGTTTAGGTTAAAAGTCTTATATTTGGATAAAAAGATAATATATCCAAATAAGTAGCCTCGGTCATTAATCATTAGCATCATTCTTAGACTTATCCCAACTATTTTGGGTAGTCTTATGAATTTTCATTTTCTAAGTGTTCCTGCTAGGTGTTCCTTGAGATGTTAACCTACTCTGCACAAATCAATTTAAATAAGTTGAAAACTTTATATTTAGATAAACAATAATATATCCATATAAAGAGGCTTCATCAATATCAAAAAATTAGATTATCCCAAGTTCACAACTATTTGGGGTCAGTCTTGTGAATCCTTATTTTTCATATGTTACTAATAAGTGCTTCTTGAGATGTTTGTCATACTCTTCACAAACCATATTGAATAGCTTTTATCCAATGTTAGTCATGGTCTAATCCTTTTACTTGCTAATCCTCTTATGCTAATTCTATGAGCAATTTCTATTCTTTTTTTTCTTTTTTATTGCATGTCCAAGCCACTCAAATCTAATTTTCAATTGAATTATCTTTAATAGATATCACTCCAACCATTTATTGAATATAATCATATTCATTAATCCATCCCTTTTATATTTCGACACATCATGTAAATATTCTCATTGTTATTATATAAATGTAATTATCAATGACTATTGGTCTCCATTTAACTACCCAGCCATAATCTATAAGTTTTATCCTTTTTCTATATAATAGATCCACAAAACTTAAACATATCACAACAATGTATCACTTTATCCTCTTATAATATTGACGAATAATTACTTGTAACACACCTACTAAATAACATATAGAAAATCATTAAACTACTAGATCTTAAACTATTGTCATATTCACTTTTTCACTGCAACCTTAAATTTGCACTTTTAACAAGTGTCTTATTAGTAAGAAAGATGAACCGTATTTAAGTTGAATAACTTATATTGGATAAAATCTTATATCAAAATTAAATTTCTTATTTTTATTTGATATATATTATATTTAAATAACCTATCTAATGATAAGATCTTTTTGTATGTGCTCATTTTTAATGATATCAAATACTAATAATTGTAGTATATTTTTAAGCGTAGGTTCAGTTGGAGATTGTAACATTACTCTTATATTTCCTTTGGTATTTGATCAAAAGTTGCATTCGAACATGAGGATTATTATTTCTCCATGACTTACAAATTTAAGCAAACCTCCTGTATTACCGGATCTAACATTTTGCAAGTCAGAGGCCACAAATTTGAGTTTAGACCTCCCTTAAGTTTTTCTTTAAAAATTATAATTTCACGAGAAGAAATGCTAAGGGGGTGTTTGGTAGCATACTTTTAGTACAATTTAAGCCAAACACGAGAAAAGAGAGGGAAGTTAAATCTGACACTCCGCTAAATCCAATTTTACTTTCAGTTTTGACATAAATCCTGATTTATTAAAATCTGATATGTAGGTTGATTTTATAGATTTAGCTTAGGAAGAAAACATAGTTGTGCAGCTCCCGTTGTCGCTTCCCCAATCGCACAATGACCCAAAGGGGGAAATTCAAAATCACCACCTCATTGTATGTCATCGACTTCAAATGAATTATTCTGGTTCTTCCAAATCTCACATCAACCCTAAAACCATTTCATTTTTTTCTATGCAAATCATAAAAATTAATTTTTTTTTCTTCCTTTGTCATAAAGTTTTTCATGAACCTTTATGAGAGCAGTCTCACCGTGAGAAGAGAAGGTAGGAAAGGTACGAAGGAGAGGCCAATGGGAAGAAAGTAGTCATGCAAGGGCTCTGCAATGGGGACTTTCTGATGGAGAAGAAAGGCATTGGAGACGAAGTCAAGCAGGGTAAAAAATGAAGTTTTGAGGAAGATGATTATACCAGTGGGCAATGAGTTTCTCAACGCCACATTGCAAATTCAAGGATGAGAGGAAGAGCAGCCAAACATTCTTGTTTATTTGTTGGGAGCATTCACATACATGCCACCTAATTCTTATGTTTTTACATATATAACCCCTAAAATTTTTTGTTTACATTTATATTACCTAAATCTTTAATATTACATAAAAATACCACCATTTTAAATTTTAAGAAGTGAAAAACACCTTTTCTTACATAGGTAAGGTGTCATGTATGTAAAAATTGAAGTTTAGGTGTTAGATATGTAAAAATATATTATTTAACTGGTATGTATGTAAATCTTCATATTAGTTTGTGAAATAAAAGTGCTAATTACATAGCATTGACACCCCTGCAGTTGCCTAGAACATGGGAGAGCTCTATGGATTGGTTCTTGTTGGGACGCCATTGGCTCCATACTTTCCAAGTGATTGTTGAAACGTCATTGGCTCCAAACTTTTCTTAGTGCAGCACATCAGAGGTATTATATCGTTCAAATTTTTGTTTCGCTAGCTTTGTAGTATCTATGTTAATACGAGGGAAGGCTGTGAAGGGATGATGATAACAACATCAGAGCACCATGAAATTAAGGGATCGGGCCTGTAATCTTTCGAACTTGTTTTTAAGCCAATTGAGAGTGTTAAGTCCTGAAATAAGATGCCAAACACTCCTTGACGATTTAACCGGATTTAACCTTAATTGTACCAAACACTTTCATGGATTTAAGGGCATGAGGATTTGATAAATCCGGATTTGCCGGATTTACAAAAAACCTTCTTAACTTAAATCCAGGGTGCAGCCAATGGCTTAAGTTTCAAGCAAAATAGGCTGCTCTGAGCAGGCTTACATGCTTAAGCATTTAGCTTAGTCCTTTACTATGTTACCAATCGCCAACTACACGCAGTTAACTTTCACAAAAAGGGTAACAACCCCGCACTTAAACATGCAAGGAACTTAAGTAGCAGATCGATTTTTGTTTCAATCTATGTATATAGAAGCAGATCAGGAGATGCGTACCAAGGAGTTATGTACGCCAACACAGGATTAGGAAAATGGCGAATAGATCTATCGAATATAATCTTCGCATTCTCCTAAAAGAAGAAAGACCGCGATCAGAAACAAAACCAAGGTTTCGGTAAATAAATTAGAGGGGTTCCTTCTGCTTTACATTAAGGATCTCTCGATAACCAACATCGGACTTGATAATGTCCCCCTCGTATATAGAGAGAGAATATGACGTCGGCAGCCTTCGGGGAGATCGATTGCCCAAGTAAACGGCGAAGGAACTTGCGAGCAAGAAGAGGAGGAAAAAGAAAAGAGCAGAGGGCGAAATGGGAAAGCAGCGATGTCCATATGCTTCATTGGTTCGATTACCATGGCTGGGCTCATCGGAGACCTTCCGGCGGCTGGGTTCCACTTCTGTCTGGCGATGTAGCCTCCTGACCCCCATTGAATGGGATCCTCTTCCCATTCCACAAAATTCAGATTAAAGGAAATAATTGGGGGATATACATTTCTATCTTGATATCTCACTTAAAATACTTATATTTCATATTTAGCACCTCATGTAGGTGTTATGCTACACCACTGCGGCCGTAGTAATTTCTATTGTGAAGGAATTTTATCCAAATCTTCATGTGATAAATCAAGTAGTTGTCTATATTCGAGACGGATAGGTGTTTTTACTCCTTCAAGGATTATTAACTTATTCATAATCGAGTGCTTCAATTTATCATTATGCCAACTTTGCCCCTACAAAAGAATATGGATGAAGTTTTTAGATTCTTAACGGATGAAGATGGAACATTGGAGATAAGAGAACAATAATGTAAGTTTTCTTTCTGCAATGTTAAATTTTGCATCAAAGCCTTGGCATATTTTTATCTCTGCAAAGTTACTCCCAACTACAAAAATCAGTAAAGTGACAAAGGAAAGTGTTATATTGAACTGTTGTATTCAAACTGGAAGACCTATCGATGTGGGTGTTATAATAGTAAAATCAACTATTGGTTTGATTTTCAAGGGTCTAATCTTGGTCTTGGACATCCATCCACTTTCCATATTAGAATTGGGAAAAAATGTTTCTTCTTTGGAAGCCCATGGACTCAGTGTTAAATTGTGATTACTTAGAAAATGGAGAAGTGGATGGCAGAAATATTTTTATGGATCAATCATCTCAAAATTCATCACTTATATGACCCAAATTTCTAGAGAGTTTGTTTGTTATTTTGAAGAAGATTAAGAAGTTGGAGAATGAGATGACTAATATTATGAATGATATTATCACAATTTTAGATCAGTTCGATCATTTGGATTGGAGAATTAGCGAGCAATTTGTTGGATCAAAGAAGACTTGACAAATGAATATCCTTGTCGTCTTTTCTATAACTTATTGATGCATCGTCAATCCATGGGAGATCTTAGAGATGATGATAGTACTGAAGATGATGATGTGTAGAAACTTTGAAGTTTGGAATTCTGGTTTATAAGAGCTTCTGTGTGTTTAGTTATGTTAGATTTGCTTAGTTTACGATATCGGACTTTTTATGTTTGCTTTTAGTACTTTATTGTTTAGTTTTCAGTGTTAGGTGTTGTTGTGTGATTTCGACGTTGAATTATGTGTGATTTCAAAATACTTGTCTGTAATTGCTTGGACTTATATATAAAAATGTGAAGTTGTTTGTTGTTTGTGAAAATTTTATGTTAGTAGATCATTTGATTATGAAAATTAAAGTGAATTTAAATTAATTAGGAGACAGGGTGCTTTGGTGTACAATGTTTTTTACAAAAAAAACAAAAAATGAAATTTTGAGTGTTGGCGTTTAGGCGCCAAATTGGTTGGACCATTAAAATCACAAAAATGAACAGTGTTATCCATTTTACTGCTTAGGATCGTCTTCAACCTTGTAAATAGAAGCGAATAGCAAACTAGGGCTTCCAAAATCCTGGATTTGAGGTTATTTTGAGCTAGAAATTCTTGGATTTCATTTTCTCTTGATAAGAACTTCACTTTAACCTAGAAATTTTTTATTTTCACCATGGATTTCTCATATATTATGGGAAAACCAAAAATTAGAGGTTTTGGAGAAATTTAGTGAAGAATCCATGATGTGAAATTTCTTAGCCATGATTTTGATTTTATGAGTTTATTTTATCTTTATAGTGAATTTATGTGGAGTTATTTTGAATTCTTAGAGCTCTATGGCACCTAAAATGAGGAAGAAGAAGGGAAAAGATGCTTGCGACATGAAATATTTTGTTAACATTAAGGCACAACATCATTATAATTCTCAACTCATATTGAGAAAGCTTATTCAGGAATATGCATTTTACAATCCCGAAGGTTCTATCGAGCGATTGATTGTGGCATGAAATTGGGAAACATTATTTTATTTAATTGTTGTAGCAGCTGTTTCAATCATTTGGGAGTTCTATGCAAACCTACTGTAGGCTATGGATGATTAAGTTTAGGTTTGAAGAAAGAATGTGGAATTTACACCGGAGAGGATAAATGCATTATATAGGTTGAGAGATGATACATCTAAAATATATAGTATTTTTAGACGCATTTTTATACCTATTTTTTGAGATATTGTGTTTTAATGGAAGGTATTTGTGTGTTTTTCTTTCAGGTATAAGTAAAAAGGTGAAAATGCTAAAAGAAGTGAAAAAGGATCAAATTTGGAGCAAAAATGTTAAAATTGTGTTAAAGTGTTTTGGCGCCTAAGCGCCAGATTCGACGCTCAAGCGCCAGTGAAACAGAGATGGTCGCGCCTAAGCGTCAGAGGCCCTGCACTTAAACGTCAGAGGCAATTATGTGACGGTTTACTTTATTTTGCCAAATTTTGAAGAGATATTTGGGGCACCTATTGCTAAAGAGGGTGGTTATGACCACTCAAGCACGAAAATACAAGTTAAAGACTCGTGAAAGGAGGCATCTCTTGGAAGACAACCTTTGGAGAATTCATCGAATTTATACACATTTTGAAGAGTTATCAAGACAACTCTTGGAGATTTATAAAAGAAGGAAGTTGAGACTTTTTGAAGAGTGTTTGAAACTTGAAAGTCCTGAAAAGTGTTGGAAAGGGGGAGTTATGAGAAGATTTAGATATAGTTTTGGAGAGGTTTTTAGGCACCACAAATTTACTTTATCCTTTTTGTTTTTAGTTATCCACAAATTTACTTTATCCTTTTTGTTTTTAGTTTTATTTTGAGAGTAAAAGTGTTGCAAAAGAGAAGAAATCCAAAAGAACTCAAGAGTTTGGTGGAAGATTTGAGATAATTTTTTATCTTTTGTTTTTAAACTACCTTTGGTTTTAATTGAGACTTCTTATTGGTTTGACAATGATTTATACTTTTAAACTAAAGTGTGATTTTGTTTTCTCCATAGATTCTGAATAGTTTTCTTTATCTTTCTCCTTAAAATGATAAGTAATTAAAGTGTTGGATGGAAGTTGTTAATTGGAAAGAATCATAAGAGGTTGAATGAATAAGAATGTAATTCATATGATTTAGTGCAATGTCGGCACTATTTTTGGTATGGGGTTTGTCCGTAAGAAGCTGTCGGTCATCGACATTGAAATCCCGTTGCCCACTTCGGAAGGACGTTTTAAAAATTTTTATTTTTGAAAAAAGATGAAGTCAAACTGACCCCATAATTTTCATAGTTTAGATGAAAGAGCGTTTTACCTCAAATCCTGTATTTATC
>NW_018164574.1:610531-610853 GCF_001263595.1 Phalaenopsis equestris
GGGAACACTAGAGGATGTCACAGATCCGAAAAAAAACTTCGGTGACTTCCCAAGCTATCCTATTATTTGTCCTAAATTTTGGAGAAATCATTTAGATGTTTCATCCTGCAATTTTTATTAGGATTTACATTTGTGTGAAGCAATAAACACAAATAACCTTGAAGATGTGAGGATTTAAGTCGTAACAAACGACTACCTCGGAGTCCTAAGGCGAGTTAGGGCTTAGATTGTACAACAGGATTGTACAAATGCCTAAAAGATGTGTTTAAGGATTTATGTTGCATGAGGCAAACAACCTCGAATTCCTATGGCTTTGTTGTTT
>NW_018164574.1:615451-617378 GCF_001263595.1 Phalaenopsis equestris
GGAGCTCTCAGCTCAATTTGGGTTGAGGTGGCCTCTTGGCATGAGTTTGCGTTTTAGCCATGTGGGGGCTCAAAGTTTTTTGATTTTAGCTTGGGTTAAGGTGGCTAACCAAGGGTTGGATCATGGTTAAAGCTTATGATGCTCACTAAAAATGGCACCATAGGGTATGGACATGTGTTATGGCAAGTACCTTGATTTAACCTCCTTATTATCCCTTTTAAAAATTTTTCAAAAATTTACCAATGGAATAAATATGAAGCTTAACCATCCGTGGATGGCTGGCTTTAAACTCAACCCTAGAGTCTAGGATGAGTTAGGGTAAGGCTCATTTGACCATATCAAGCTCAATTGGTTTGGATTTGACCATAAGTCCAAAAAGGTGCATGTGACCAAATCTTGTGTTTGAACTTGGTTAGGCATGCCAATTGGCCCAATTAGATATGGAATTTGGTGTTAGAGACCATGAGGAACAACTTTCATAAAGGGTGAAAGTCATTTTGAGGTCAATTGGTTAATCAATTTGGTGGACTTTTTATTTTTGACCCATTTTAAGCATGTTGGGCTAAGTTTGGGTCAAACTTGGGCTATCCATGGGCTAAGCTCAAATTAATTATTGTGGTTGGTACAAAACATCTTAATGAACAATTTTCATGAAGGGAGAAAATTGTTTTGAAGTTGATTTGGTGATCAATTTGAATGGGTTTTGATGGGTTTGGATTTAGACCTAAATTAAGCATGCAGGGCTAAACTTGGGTCAAACTTGGGCCAGATTTGGCCTAACTCCAAATTAATTGTTTTATTTGATGTAAAACATCATGATGAACAACTTTCATGAAGGATTAAAGTTGTTTTGAAGTTGATTTGATGGTCAATTTGTATGGATTTTGATGGGTTTGAGTTTAGACCTAAATTAAGCCGTTAAGGGTCAAATTTGGGTCAAACTTGAGCTAGCTTTGGACTAAGTTCAAATTGATTATTGTGTTTGGTCATAAATGACCTTATAAAGGATTTTCAACAAAAATTGGATGCCAATTTGAAGTTTAAGGCATTCAATTGTTGAGATTTGAGGTGTTAGCCAATATTAGGGCTAATTGGGGTTTTGGTCAAAGATGGTCAAATACAAAACATCTTAATGAACAATTTTCATGAAGGGAGAAAATTGTTTTGAAGTTGATTTGGTGATCAATTTGAATGGGTTTTGATGGGTTTGGATTTAGACCTAAATTAAGCATGCAGGGCTAAACTTGGGTCAAACTTGGGCCAGATTTGGCCTAACTCCAAATTAATTGTTTTATTTGATGTAAAACATCATGATGAACAACTTTCATGAAGGATTAAAGTTGTTTTGAAGTTGATTTGATGGTCAATTTGTATGGATTTTGATGGGTTTGAGTTTAGACCTAAATTAAGCCGTTAAGGGTCAAATTTGGGTCAAACTTGAGCTAGCTTTGGACTAAGTTCAAATTGATTATTGTGTTTGGTCATAAATGACCTTATAAAGGATTTTCAACAAAAATTGGATGCCAATTTGAAGTTTAAGGCATTCAATTGTTGAGATTTGAGGTGTTAGCCAATATTAGGGCTAATTGGGGTTTTGGTCAAAGATGGTCAAATTGACCAAATTGGACCATAGTGTAGTTGGAAAAAATAAAATTGGGAATATTTTGGATTTATTGGGATTTTTTAGGAATTTTTGAAATTTTTAGATTTTTGGGCCATGGAGGGGCATTTTGGTAATTTGGCCATTTTTGTCAATTTTGGCAAATTTGGATGTATTCAAAGTGTTTGGAGTAAGTTTTGATCAATTTTAGATATTTTGGCAAAAAATTTGGGAATTTAATGGAATAAATATGAAGCTTAACCATCCGTGGATGGCTGGCTTTAAACTCAACCCTAGAGTCTAGGATGAGTTAGGGGAAGGCTCCTT